>NW_027511328.1:0-26098 GCF_048772815.1 Callospermophilus lateralis
CTTCCAAAACCAAAATGGCAAAAAATATCATTCATTGTGGATGAAGTCTCTTGCCTTCCTCTGTTAGGTTCCTGCACTCCATCAAATGACAATAGGGATTCTTTGGGTCAAATGAGTTCTTCAAAGCCCTGCAGAGGTGCTTGTGTTTTCGCATGACTCTAAATCACCTAAAGAATCGATACCTAAAATCAGTAGGCCTCAAATTGGAGAAACAAAGAAGTATTAACGGCAGGCTTATTTGTTCACTCCTGGTTCACAGAAACGGTGTCCAGGCTACCCTGACTTTAGGCAAATGAGGGGCAAAGGAGCTGATTTTGGACACTGTCTTGGGCTGCTCCCCTCATGGAAACCTCCAGCCAGAGGTTAAGATGATTGACTATATGGAATAAGATGAGGGCCATGTGGGAGTGTTTTGGTTTTAATTTTGGTCATTTGTGTGGCATTGGAAAAAATGACTGGGTCCACGTGGGCTTGAACTCTGGTGTGATTCCCCTTAGATACTGGGTTTTGGAACTGAACTCAGAGAAGCATTGCCATGAATTTTGTTGGGATTTTAAGAGGCCACGCATGAAAGTCGCTCTTGGAAACTGAGACCTAGGCCCCGGGTGGATTTCCACAGAGGCCTGGGAATCTCAGCAAGGATATCACATGATTTTATTCTTAAAGAAATGGCAGCCATAGTTGAGAGTCAAAACACACATGGACCTCACATTGTAGACCTCAATGGGCCTGGCCTAATGTGACCTTTTGTCCACTCTTTGGGAATCCGTGCCTGTGAGAGTTCTCCAGAGATTTCATTGAAATGAGCTTCCACACCATTTAATGTTTGCTGAATGAACTGAAACCCACAGTGCCTCCAACTTCATGCTTGAAAAATGGCTAGATAAATACCATGAAATTTTTGAAATTCCTATGACCAGGTGGCACTGGAGAAACATTGGATGTCGTGTTGCTCATCATGAGTATACCAGACAGTGCCTTGATTTACTGAGTTTCATGAAAATGGTGTAGAACAGAGATGCCAGTATGTTGGAGCCTGCTGAGTAGTGGGTCTAGAGCAGTGGTGGGGAGGTGTTTGATAAAACATCCGTGGTAGGGCCATGTGGATCTACCATTGGATTCCAAATGTCTTGTAACTTACATGGTGCAGCCAGCAGACCCTTATATGTAAAGGCATCTTGTTATATGGAGAGTTTTCAGAGGAAAATTAAGAATCAGGTTGATATGGACAAGGGGGCAATGGGGCAAGCTGTGAGAGATAGGAGCCTAGTTGGTGCATTCTCTTGCAGACCCTGACCCACCACACGTGACAGAACTCCCTCCAGCACTGTGTCCCAGTTTAGCTCCTAGTATTTCGTGAAACAAATACCAAACTCACAGTGCAGCAGCAAAAACACCACAAACAGTGGAGGAGGACCAAATGGCATCACAGTCCACACGGGGAGACACTTAGTCCCCAGTGGCCTCAGTTTACCTACAAAGAGAGGATTCAGCACTGCTTCATCTTGTTCATTGGAAAATAAGAAACCATGTCCTTCAGGTCACATAGATGCAGACCCAGCTTTGATGGTCTCACTACAGAGGAATCCAAATCTCCTGAAAACAACATATATTTCAAGTGTGGAAGCTCAGAGGCAGTTTCTCAAAAAGTTTTTAGGCCAGCAGAGCTCCATGTTTGTGGAGTGTTTACCCTGTCCCTTAGTTTTGGAAACTCCTCTACCACCTCCAAGGTTGTGAACTCCTGAGCATTTTACATTCCAGATATGTATTCACTGATTTTGTAACTCTTCTCCTCTAATTGTGTCTTACTTGGGGTGAAGGTAATGTCAAGGCATTGTTCTGGATGAGAGCGGGAGGATATTTGTGCAGCATATTTTTACATACACATTGGATTCATTTTCCAAATTTCCATTCGAAGTACTGAATCCCTGACACTAACCCATACCTAGTAGACTCAGACTATTCATCCTAATATAATGGAGAAAATTAACCCAACACATTAGAAATACAAGTACTTCAGAGGAGACATGTTGTATAGTTGGACTTGACATTTGCATTATATAAGGTAGGAGTAATAAATCTAGTCAAATTTTAATTGAAATATTCTCCATGTGTTTTTAAGCTTAACAAATATGTGAATTCTTATTTCCCTTTTCTGTAGCCTATTCACACATGTATATTTATATGCATATATAGAATCCTACCAGGTATCACACGTACATTTTTGTGAGGTGGCTGTCTTGGCAGATGCAAATTGTGAGAAGAGTTCACTCCTCCTAAATGCTGTTGGAAATGAAAATTCAACCTATAGGAGAGCGTCCTAGTAGAACAACATTATACATTAACTCATGTTCAGTAAAATAAATATTTTTGCATTTGTGGATGATACATATTTACTGATGAATTTCGATTGGCATTTATATTGGTACTTTTTAATGTCTTTGAGTGTTGTGTGTGTGTGTGTGTGTGTGTGTGTGTATATAGATATAGATATAGATATAGATATACTCTCCAAATTTTTCAAAATATGAAATATATGTGTCTAATATACACACTCTAAATTCATTCATGTTCATGTATGTGGATTTATAATCCACTTTTCACAAGATTATAATCAGAAATATTCATCCACCTGAAATACATATTTGTTTCCTAGTACTGAAAACTAACTTCAGTGAATGGTGCATACAAATCCTAATTATTCTACAGTAACTGACCCAGTCTAACATCAATGCAAGTAGACTCCTATGGGACATGATATGTAATTTGTCATTCATTTGTATTCGACACTGGTACATTATTGTTTCTTCAGTTTTTGCACATCACAGGATATACATTTCATCCACAAGTTCACAAATTAATAAGCATTTGTTTCAACTTTCACCACTTCTTGCTTCAGAACACATGTATTGTCAGGGTTTCTTGACTGGTCTTTTCATGAGACTTCTTTCTAAACACATTATTTTGATTTCCATAATCATTTTGAAGCAAAACTCACACACTCTTCATGATAAACCTAAACACAAATATTTCCATTACATATACACCTGGTTGGAATGAATGATTGTATATCAATATACGATTTCCTTTAATTTTTCAGATATCAGTTCAATTCATTATTTAAAGTTCAAAAAAGTTATGTTATTTATTCACAGTATGGTCTATTCATGCTTTTTCTCTATGTTCCTAGAAACAGGGTACACCTCTTTGTACCCCCGATTCTCATTTTACATCTTCAATATATTGCTCCCAGAAATGGTGAAAGAAATACTCATGTCACCTCATTATCACAGTAATATTCTGGACAAAAAATGGAAAGGTCACACTTATGATTGTACCAAAGGCTAAATGGAAAGTGAACATGGATTTCTAAAAACATCCATGTCCAGGTTGCCTAATGCTGTCAATTGTCAATCCTATTGGTGACTACATATTTGTTTTTTTCCTAATTTATATATTCAAACTCAACCCTGTTGAAAATGTCTAATTCTATCACTCACTTTATACTTTGCCTGATTTCGTAATGTTTCTATTGATATCTGCTTTTCTACATATTTTCCCCAGTTCAACATAGTGACTGACTCTTCATATGTGCTGACATTTACATTCACTCAACAACCGAAAGTCTATTGCTAAAGAACTTTTGGTCCAAATCCTATACTCACTCTTCTTCCTAAACCTACCGACTATCTTCCTAATCCTACTGAATATCCCTTTGTGACTGGATGTTCTCTTCTAAATTCAATCATCCAATGTACAAGGTCCTATGCCATTGTATATCGAATTATCTGAGGCATCTTTGCAGAACATCATTCAAAGCTAAGTATCCCAATCAAGGGCAAAACCCTTCTGGGATTCAAATCATACCTAGATTTCTATTTTCCTACTTATATTTCACCTCTATATTCTTGTAAATATTGCAGGTTCCCAATACCATTATTCATCACACAGAATCACTCGTAATCCAAATCAAACCTGTTTTTAACCCCAAGTATACACTGTTCCCTCAGTCATTTTACAGAAGAGCAGAGACAGAGTGGTTCTTACAATACAGGAAACTTGGGGACCTTCAACCTGATGAGAACCTCAAATGTCCATGCACAAATGATACCTGGAGAAGTTGTAGGCAGGTATGAAGCACCTGAGAGAGCAAAAGTCATCTTCCATGGCAAACAACCTGGTCAGGATGAAGGGATGTGTCTGAATCTGCCTCTCTCTCTTCTTATTGTTCATAAGATGGACCAAACCAGGGCTGAGTGGAGAGCTGTTCCCGGGTGCCAGTGGTTGATATACATTCTACCTTATGAAAGTGTCACAGGAAGTAGGGGCAACCTCCATCTTATGTTACCCTTGGAAGCAACTGTTAGGACAAAGTGGTTGCCAAGGCAGTGACCTCATTCAGTTCCAAAGAATGTGACATACCTCATTTTCTTGGTGACGGAACTCTCTGAACTTGGTATCCAAGAAGCCAGGCACCCAGAGGCAGTCCCAGTCCCAGTCCCAGTGGGCTCACTTGTTTGGATTTACCAAGGACAGAGTCAGTTTTCTTGGTACCTAATGATGTGAGGATGGCCAAATGCCAGGAGAGCTCTGAAGATGGACCTTTCCTGAGAAAACAGGTAGTGGCTAACCACTTTCTCCTGACATCTTCACAGAGTTGGTCAAGGAAACAAGATCTGAGAGAAGACAGGCCATTTCGGGGGAACATAGTATGGCCCACCAGTCAGAGGACACTCCGGATAGTCACAGACGTACTTGGGGGGAAGGAGGTGCCTTTGTGGGAGTGGGTGTGGGTTTGTTGTTTTGTCTCATGTTCTGAGAATAGATAGGAAAGGCGGTTTGTTTGGTTTGGAGTGGACAGTTTCTAGTAAGTCATTTGACATGGCGAGTGTTTCTCTTTCTGTGTATCCCACTGTGTCCGTTGTTGTAGACATTAGAAAAGAGAATGCATTAATGGATGTGTCCTGTCTAGTATAAATCTTCCCATAATTCATCCTGGAAAATATATGAATGGACTGCAGCTTGTCTTATCAATTTGCAACACCTGCTATCTTTCTAAGTTGTTGTTTTCCTCCTGAATTCTGGCCACTCTCCAGAATAGGCTCATGGATTTGTGTCCAAAATATGTACCACCTCCAAGCTCTGTGACATGGCCATGTACTGGATAGCTGAAGAGAATGGCGAGCATCTCAGAAATCTCAGATATCATTGTGACCAGGAAAGTCTCAGTGCAGAAACCCTGCTTTGGGCCTTTTGCTTACTTATTGTTGTGTTTCACTGAATGTCAGGAAGGTCTTTGCCTCAGGCCACCCCTTTGTGAAGCCTGAAGAAAACAGTTTTCAAATGGAAATGAATGGGCCTCACCTGTGGCTCTTTATCAGCCTCTTGGTCCTGTGTGTGGCTGTGACTTAGATTCTCAGCACCTGATGGATCTTAAGAATGATCCCATGTGAGCTTCCAAAACCAAAATGGCAAAAAATATCATTCATTGTGGATGAAGTCTCTTGCCTTCCTCTGTTAGGTTCCTGCACTCCATCAAATGACAATAGGGATTCTTTGGGTCAAATGAGTTCTTCAAAGCCCTGCAGAGGTGCTTGTGTTTTCGCATGACTCTAAATCACCTAAAGAATCGATACCTAAAATCAGTAGGCCTCAAATTGGAGAAACAAAGAAGTATTAACGGCAGGCTTATTTGTTCACTCCTGGTTCACAGAAACGGTGTCCAGGCTACCCTGACTTTAGGCAAATGAGGGGCAAACGAGATGATTTTGGACACTGTCTTGGGCTGCGCCCCTCATGGAAACCTCCAGCCAGAGGTTAAGATGATTGACTATATGGAATAAGATGAGGGCCATGTGGGAGTGTTTTGGTTTTAATTTTGGTCATTTGTGTGGCATTGGAAAAAATGACTGGGTCCACGTGGGCTTGAACTCTGGTGTGATTCCCCTTAGATACTGGGTTTTGGAACTGAACTCAGAGAAGCATTGCCATGAATTTTGTTGGGATTTTAAGAGGCCACGCATGAAAGTCGCTCTTGGAAACTGAGACCTAGGCCCCGGGTGGATTTCCACAGAGGCCTGGGAATCTCAGCAAGGATATCACATGATTTTATTCTTAAAGAAATGGCAGCCATAGTTGAGAGTCAAAACACACATGGACCTCACATTGTAGACCTCAATGGGCCTGGCCTAATGTGACCTTTTGTCCACTCTTTGGGAATCCGTGCCTGTGAGAGTTCTCCAGAGATTTCATTGAAATGAGCTTCCACACCATTTAATGTTTGCTGAATGAACTGAAACCCACAGTGCCTCCAACTTCATGCTTGAAAAATGGCTAGATAAATACCATGAAATTTTTGAAATTCCTATGACCAGGTGGCACTGGAGAAACATTGGATGTCGTGTTGCTCATCATGAGTATACCAGACAGTGCCTTGATTTACTGAGTTTCATGAAAATGGTGTAGAACAGAGATGCCAGTATGTTGGAGCCTGCTGAGTAGTGGGTCTAGAGCAGTGGTGGGGAGGTGTTTGATAAAACATCCGTGGTAGGGCCATGTGGATCTACCATTGGATTCCAAATGTCTTGTAACTTACATGGTGCAGCCAGCAGACCCTTATATGTAAAGGCATCTTGTTATATGGAGAGTTTTCAGAGGAAAATTAAGAATCAGGTTGATATGGACAAGGGGGCAATGGGGCAAGCTGTGAGAGACAGGAGCCTAGTTGGTGCATTCTCTTGCAGACCCTGACCCACCACACGTGACAGAACTCCCTCCAGCACTGTGTCCCAGTTTAGCTCCTAGTATTTCGTGAAACAAATACCAAACTCACAGTGCAGCAGCAAAAACACCACAAACAGTGGAGGAGGACCAAATGGCATCACAGTCCACACGGGGAGACACTTAGTCCCCAGTGGCCTCAGTTTACCTACAAAGAGAGGATTCAGCACTGCTTCATCTTGTTCATTGGAAAATAAGAAACCATGTCCTTCAGGTCACATAGATGCAGACCCAGCTTTGATGGTCTCACTACAGAGGAATCCAAATCTCCTGAAAACAACATATATTTCAAGTGTGGAAGCTCAGAGGCAGTTTCTCAAAAAGTTTTTAGGCCAGCAGAGCTCCATGTTTGTGGAGTGTTTACCCTGTCCCTTAGTTTTGGAAACTCCTCTACCACCTCCAAGGTTGTGAACTCCTGAGCATTTTACATTCCAGATATGTATTCACTGATTTTGTAACTCTTCTCCTCTAATTGTGTCTTACTTGGGGTGAAGGTAATGTCAAGCCATTGTTCTGGATGAGAGCGGGAGGATATTTGTGCAGCATATTTTTACATACACATTGGATTCATTTTCCAAATTTCCATTCGAAGTACTGAATCCCTGACACTAACCCATACCTAGTAGACTCAGACTATTCATCCTAATATAATGGAGAAAATTAACCCAACACATTAGAAATACAAGTACTTCAGAGGAGACATGTTGTATAGTTGGACTTGACATTTGCATTATATAAGGTAGGAGTAATAAATCTAGTCAAATTTTAATTGAAATATTCTCCATGTGTTTTTAAGCTTAACAAATATGTGAATTCTTATTTCCCTTTTCTGTAGCCTATTCACACATGTATATTTATATGCATATATAGAATCCTACCAGGTATCACACGTACATTTTTGTGAGGTGGCTGTCTTGGCAGATGCAAATTGTGAGAAGAGTTCACTCCTCCTAAATGCTGTTGGAAATGAAAATTCAACCTATAGGGGAGCGTCCTAGTAGAACAACATTATACATTAACTCATGTTCAGTAAAATAAATATTTTTGCATTTGTGGATGATACATATTTACTGATGAATTTCGATTGGCATTTATATTGGTACTTTTTAATGTCTGTGAGTGTTGTGTGTGTGTGTGTGTTTGTGTATATAGATATAGATATAGATATAGATATACTCTCCAAATTTTTCAAAATATGAAATATATGTGTCTAATATACACTCTCTAAATTCATTCATGTTCATGTATGTGGATTTATAATCCACTTTTCACAAGATTATAATCAGAAATATTCATCCACCTGAAATACATATTTGTTTCCTAGTACTGAAAACTAACTTCAGTGAATGGTGCATACAAATCCTAATTATTCTACAGTAACTGACCCAGTCTAACATCAATGCAAGTAGACTCCTATGGGACATGATACTTAATTTGTCATTCATTTGTATTCGACACTGGTACATTATTGTTTCTTCAGTTTTTGCACATCAAAGGATATACATTTCATCCACAAGTTCACAAATTAATAAGCATTTGTTTCAACTTTCACCACTTCTTGCTTCAGAACACATGTATTGTCAGGGTTTCTTGACTGGTCTTTTCATGAGACTTCTTTCCAAACACATTATTTTGAATTTCCATAATCATTTTGAAGCAAAACTCACACACTCTTCATGATAAACCTAAACACAAATATTTCCATTACATATATACCTGGTTGGAATGAATGATTGTATATCAATATACGATTTCCTTTAATTTTTCAGATATCAGTTCAATTCATTATTTAAAGTTCAAAAAAGTTATGTTATTTATTCACAGTATCGTCTATTCATGCTTTTTCTCTATGTTCCTAGAAACAGGGTACACCTTTTTGTACCCCCGATTCTCATTTTACATCTTCAATATATTGCTCCCAGAAATGGTGAAAGAAATACTCATGTCACCTCATTATCACAGTAATATTCTGGACAAAAAATGGAAAGGTCACACTTATGATTGTACCAAAGCCTAAATGGAAAGTGAACATGGATTTCTAAAAACATCCATGTCCAGGTTGCCTAATGCTGTCAATTGTCAATCCTATTGGTGACTACATATTTGTTTTTTTCCTAATTTATATATTCAAACTCAACCCTGTTGAAAATGTCTAATTCTATCACTCACTTTATACTTTGCCTGATTTCGTAATGTTTCTACATATTTTCCCCAGTTCAACATAGTGACTGACTCTTCATATGTGCTGACATTTACATTCACTCAACAACCGAAAGTCTATTGCTAAAGAACTTTTGGTCCAAATCCTATACTCACTCTTCTTCCTAAACCTACCGACTATCTTCCTAATCCTACTGAATATCCCTTTTTGACTGGATGTTCTCTTCTAAATTCAATCATCCAATGTACAAGGTCCTATGCCATTGTATATCGAATTATCTGAGGCATCTTTGCAGAACATCATTCAAAGCTAAGTATCCCAATCAAGGGCAAAACCCTTCTGGGCTTCAAATCATACCTAGATTTCTGTTTTCCTACTTATATTTCACCTCTATATTCTTGTAAATATTGCAGGTTCCCAATACCATTATTCATCACACAGAATCACTCGTAATCCAAATCAAACCTGTTTTTAACCCCAAGTATACACTGTTCCCTCAATCATTTTACAGAAGAGCAGAGACAGAGTGGTTCTTACAATACAGGAAAGTTGGGGACCTTCAACCTGATGAGAACCTCAAATGTCCATGCACAAATGATACCTGGAGAAGTTGTAGGCAGGTATGAAGCACCTGAGAGAGCAAAAGTCATCTTCCATGGCAAACAACCTGGTCAGGATGAAGGGATGTGTCTGAATCTGCCTCTCTCTCTTCTTATTGTACAGAAGATGTACCAAACCAGGGCTGAGTGGAGAGCTGTTCCCGGGTGCCAATGGTTGATATACATTCTACCTTATGAAAGTGTCACAGGAAGTAGGGGCAACCTCCATCTTATGTTACCCTTGGAAGCAACTGTTAGGACAAAGTGGTTGCCAAGGCAGTGACCTCATTCAGTTCCAAAGAATGTGACATACCTCATTTCCTTGGTGATGGAACTCTCTGAACTTGGTATCCAAGAAGCCAGGCACCCAGAGGCAGTCCCAGTCCCAGTCCCAGTGGGCTCACTTGTTTGGATTTACCAAGGACAGAGTCAGTTTTCTTGGTACCTAATGATGTGAGGATGGCCAAATGCCAGGAGAGCTCTGAAGATGGACCTTTCCTGAGAAAACAGGTAGTGGCTAACCACTTTTTCCTGACATCTTCACAGAGTTGGTCAAGGAAACAAGATCTGAGAGAAGACAGGCCATTTCGGGGGAACATAGTATGGCCCACCAGTCAGAGGACACTCCGGATAGTCACAGACCTACTTGGGGGAAGGAGGTAGCTTTGTGGGAGTGGGTGTGGGTTTGTTGTTTTGTCTCATGTTCAGAGAATAGATAGGAAAGGCGGTTTGTTTGGTTTTTAGTGGACAGTTTCTAGTAAGTCATTTGACATGGCGAGTGTTTCTCTTTCTGTGTATCCCACTGTGTCCGTTGTTGTAGACATTAGAAAAGAGAATGCATTAATGGATGTGTCCTGTCTAGTATAAATCTTCCCATAATTCATCCTGCCCAATATATGAATGGACTGCAGCTTGTCTTATCGATGTGCAACACCTGCTATCTTTCTAAGTTGTTGTTTTCTTCCTGAATTCTGGCCACTCTCCAGAATAGGCTCATGGATTTGTGTCCAAAATATGTACCACCTCCAAGCTCTGTGACATGGCCATGTACTGAATAGCTGAAGAGAATGGCGAGCATCTCAGAAAACTCAGATATCAGTGTGACCAGGAAAGTCTCAGTGCAGAAACCCTGCTTTGGCCTTTTGCTTACTTATTGTTGTGTTTCACTGAATGTCAGGAAGGTCTTTGCCTCAGGCCACCCCTTTGTGAAGCCTGAAGAAAACAGTTTTCAAATGGAAATGAATGGGCCTCACCTGTTGCTCTTTATCAGCCTCTTGGACCTGTGTGTGGCTGTGACTTAGATTCTCAGCACCTGATGGATCTTAAGAATGATCCCATGTGAGCTTCCAAAACCAAAATGGCAAAAATATCATTCATTGTGGATGAAGTCTCTTGCCTTCCTCTGTTAGGTTCCTGCACTCCATCAAATGACAATAGGGATTCTTTGGGTCAAATGAGTTCTTCAAAGCCCTGCAGATGTGCTTGTGTTTTCGCATGACTCTAAATCACCTAAAGAATCGATACCTAAAATCAGTAGGCCTCAAATTGGAGAAACAAAGAAGTATTAACGGCAGGCTTATTTGTTCACTCCTGGTTCACAGAAACGGTGTCCAGGCTACCCTGACTTTAGGCAAATGAGGGGCAAACGAGCTGATTTTGGACACTGTCTTGGGCTGCGCCCTCATGGAAACCTCCAGCCAGAGGTTAAGATGATTGACTATATGGAATAAGATGAGTGCCATGTGGGAGTGTTTTGGTTTTAATTTTGGTCATTTGTGTTGCATTGGAAAAAATGACTGGGTCCACGTGGGCTTGAACTCTGGTGTGATTCCCTTAGAGACTGGGTTTTGGAACTGAACTCAGAGAAGGATTGCCATGAATTTTGTTGGGATTTTAAGAGGCCACGCATGAAAGTCGCTCTTGGAAACTGAGACCTAGGCCCCGGGTGGATTTCCACAGAGGCCTGGGAATCTCAGCAAGGATATCACATGATTTTATTCTTAAAGAAATGGCAGCCATAGTTGAGAGTCAAAACACACATGGACCTCACATTGTAGACCTCAATGGGCCTGGCCTAATGTGACCTTTTGTCCACTCTTTGGGAAGCCGTGCCTGTGAGAGTTCTCCAGAGATTTCATTGAAATGAGCTTCCTCACCATTTAATGTTTGCTGAATGAACTGAAACCCACAGTGCCTCCAACTTCATGCTTGAAAAATGGCTAGATAAATACCATGAAATTTTTGAAATTCCTATGACCAGGTGGCACTGGAGAAATATTGGATGTCCTGTTGCTCATCATGAGTATACCAGACAGTGCCTTGATTTACTGAGTTTCATGAAAATGGTGTAGAACAGAGATGCCAGTAAGTTGGAACCTGCTGAGTAGTGGGTCTAGAGCAGTGGTGGGGAGGTGTTTGATAAAACATCCGTGGTAGGGCGATGTGGATCTACCATTGAATTCCAAATGGCTTGTAACTTACATGGTGCAGCCAGCAGACCCTTATATGTAAAGGCATCTTGTTATATGGAGAGTTTTCAGAGGAAAATTAAGAATCAGGTTGATATGGACAAGGGGGCAATGGGGCAAGCTGTGAGAGATAGGAGCCTAGTTGGTGCATTCTCTTGCAAACCCTGACCCACCACACGTGACAGAACTCCCTCCAGCACTGTGTCCCAGTTTAGCTCCTAGTATTTCATGAAACAAATACCTAACTCACAGTGCAGCAACAAAAACACCACAAATTGGAGGAGGTCCAAATGGCATCACAGTCCACACGGGGAGACACTTAGTCCCCAGTGGCCTCAGTTTACCTACAAAGAGAGGATTCAGCACTGCTTCATCTTGTTCATTGGAAAATAAGAAACCATGTCCTCCAGGTCACATAGATGCAGACCCAGCTTTGATGGTCTCACTACAGAGGAATCCAAATCTCCTGAAAACAACATATATTTCAAGTGTGGAAGCTCAGAGGCAGTTTCTCAAAAAGTTTTAGGCCAGCAGAGCTCCATGTTTGTGGAGTGTTTACCCTGTCCCTTAGTTTTGGAAACTCCTCTACCACCTCCAAGGTTGTGAACTCCTGAGCATTTTACATTCCAGATATGTATTCACTGATTTTGTAACTCTTCTCCTCTAATTGTGTCTTACTTGGGGTGAAGGTAATGTCAAGGCATTGTTCTGGATGAGAGCGGGAGGATATTTGTGCAGCATATTTTTACATACACATTGGATTCATTTTCCAAATTTCCATTCGAAGTACTGAATCCCTGACACTAACCCATACCTAGTAGACTCAGACTATTCATCCTAATATAATGGAGAAAATTAACCCAACACATTAGAAATACAAGTACTTCAGAGGAGACATGTTGTATAGTTGGACTTGACATTTGCATTATATAAGGTAGGAGTAATAAATCTAGTCAAATTTTAATTGAAATATTCTCCATGTGTTTTTAAGCTTAACAAATATGTGAATTCTTATTTCCCTTTTCTGTAGCCTATTCACACATGTATATTTATATGCATATATAGAATCCTACCAGGTATCACACGTACATTTTTGTGAGGTGGCTGTCTTGGCAGATGCAAATTGTGAGAAGAGTTCACTCCTCCTAAATTGCTGTTGGAAATGAAAATTCAACCTATAGGAGAGCGTCCTAGTAGAACAACATTATACATTAACTCATGTTCAGTAAAATAAATATTTTTGCATTTGTGGATGATACATATTTACTGATGAATTTCGATTGGCATTTATATTGGTACTTTTTAATGTCTGTGAGTGTTGTGTGTGTGTGTGTGTTTGTGTATATAGATATAGATATAGATATAGATATACTCTCCAAATTTTTCAAAATATGAAATATATGTGTCTAATATACACTCTCTAAATTCATTCATGTTCATGTATGTGGATTTATAATCCACTTTTCACAAGATTATAATCAGAAATATTCATCCACCTGAAATACATATTTGTTTCCTAGTACTGAAAACTAACTTCAGTGAATGGTGCATACAAATCCTAATTATTCTACAGTAACTGACCCAGTCTAACATCAATGCAAGTAGACTCCTATGGGACATGATATGTAATTTGTCATTCATTTGTATTCGACACTGGTACATTATTGTTTCTTCAGTTTTTGCACATCAAAGGATATACATTTCATCCACAAGTTCACAAATTAATAAGCATTTGTTTCAACTTTCACCACTTCTTGCTTCAGAACACATGTATTGTCAGGGTTTCTTGACTGGTCTTTTCATGAGACTTCTTTCCAAACACATTATTTTGAATTTCCATAATCATTTTGAAGCAAAACTCACACACTCTTCATGATAAACCTAAACACAAATATTTCCATTACATATATACCTGGTTGGAATGAATGATTGTATATCAATATACGATTTCCTTTAATTTTTCAGATATCAGTTCAATTCATTATTTAAAGTTCAAAAAAGTTATGTTATTTATTCACAGTATCGTCTATTCATGCTTTTTCTCTATGTTCCTAGAAACAGGGTACACCTTTTTGTACCCCCGATTCTCATTTTACATCTTCAATATATTGCTCCCAGAAATGGTGAAAGAAATACTCATGTCACCTCATTATCACAGTAATATTCTGGACAAAAAATGGAAAGGTCACACTTATGATTGTACCAAAGCCTAAATGGAAAGTGAACATGGATTTCTAAAAACATCCATGTCCAGGTTGCCTAATGCTGTCAATTGTCAATCCTATTGGTGACTACATATTTGTTTTTTTCCTAATTTATATATTCAAACTCAACCCTGTTGAAAATGTCTAATTCTATCACTCACTTTATACTTTGCTGATTTCGTAATGTTTCTACATATTTTCCCCAGTTCAACATAGTGACTGACTCTTCATATGTGCTGACATTTACATTCACTCAACAACCGAAAGTCTATTGCTAAAGAACTTTTGGTCCAAATCCTATACTCACTCTTCTTCCTAAACCTACCGACTATCTTCCTAATCCTACTGAATATCCCTTTTTGACTGGATGTTCTCTTCTAAATTCAATCATCCAATGTACAAGGTCCTATGCCATTGTATATCGAATTATCTGAGGCATCTTTGCAGAACATCATTCAAAGCTAAGTATCCCAATCAAGGGCAAAACCCTTCTGGGCTTCAAATCATACCTAGATTTCTGTTTTCCTACTTATATTTCACCTCTATATTCTTGTAAATATTGCAGGTTCCCAATACCATTATTCATCACACAGAATCACTCGTAATCCAAATCAAACCTGTTTTTAACCCCAAGTATACACTGTTCCCTCAATCATTTTACAGAAGAGCAGAGACAGAGTGGTTCTTACAATACAGGAAACTTGGGGACCTTCAACCTGATGAGAACCTCAAATGTCCATGCACAAATGATACCTGGAGAAGTTGTAGGCAGGTATGAAGCACCTGAGAGAGCAAAAGTCATCTTCCATGGCAAACAACCTGGTCAGGATGAAGGGATGTGTCTGAATCTGCCTCTCTCTCTTCTTATTGTACAGAAGATGTACCAAACCAGGGCTGAGTGGAGAGCTGTTCCCGGGTGCCAATGGTTGATATACATTCTACCTTATGAAAGTGTCACAGGAAGTAGGGGCAACCTCCATCTTATGTTACCCTTGGAAGCAACTGTTAGGACAAAGTGGTTGCCAAGGCAGTGACCTCATTCAGTTCCAAAGAATGTGACATACCTCATTTCCTTGGTGATGGAACTCTCTGAACTTGGTATCCAAGAAGCCAGGCACCCAGAGGCAGTCCCAGTCCCAGTCCCAGTGGGCTCACTTGTTTGGATTTACCAAGGACAGAGTCAGTTTTCTTGGTACCTAATGATGTGAGGATGGCCAAATGCCAGGAGAGCTCTGAAGATGGACCTTTCCTGAGAAAACAGGTAGTGGCTAACCACTTTTTCCTGACATCTTCACAGAGTTGGTCAAGGAAACAAGATCTGAGAGAAGACAGGCCATTTCGGGGGAACATAGTATGGCCCACCAGTCAGAGGACACTCCGGATAGTCACAGACCTACTTGGGGGAAGGAGGTAGCTTTGTGGGAGTGGGTGTGGGTTTGTTGTTTTGTCTCATGTTCAGAGAATAGATAGGAAAGGCGGTTTGTTTGGTTTTTAGTGGACAGTTTCTAGTAAGTCATTTGACATGGCGAGTGTTTCTCTTTCTGTGTATCCCACTGTGTCCGTTGTTGTAGACATTAGAAAAGAGAATGCATTAATGGATGTGTCCTGTCTAGTATAAATCTTCCCATAATTCATCCTGCCCAATATATGAATGGACTGCAGCTTGTCTTATCGATGTGCAACACCTGCTATCTTTCTAAGTTGTTGTTTTCTTCCTGAATTCTGGCCACTCTCCAGAATAGGCTCATGGATTTGTGTCCAAAATATGTACCACCTCCAAGCTCTGTGACATGGCCATGTACTGAATAGCTGAAGAGAATGGCGAGCATCTCAGAAAACTCAGATATCAGTGTGACCAGGAAAGTCTCAGTGCAGAAACCCTGCTTTGGGCCTTTTGCTTACTTATTGTTGTGTTTCACTGAATGTCAGGAAGGTCTTTGCCTCAGGCCACCCCTTTGTGAAGCCTGAAGAAAACAGTTTTCAAATGGAAATGAATGGGCCTCACCTGTTGCTCTTTATCAGCCTCTTGGACCTGTGTGTGGCTGTGACTTAGATTCTCAGCACCTGATGGATCTTAAGAATGATCCCATGTGAGCTTCCAAAACCAAAATGGCAAAAAATATCATTCATTGTGGATGAAGTCTCTTGCCTTCCTCTGTTAGGTTCCTGCACTCCATCAAATGACAATAGGGATACTTTGGGTCAAATGAGTTCTTCAAAGCCCTGCAGATGTGCTTGTGTTTTCGCATGACTCTAAATCACCTAAAGAATCGATACCTAAAATCAGTAGGCCTCAAATTGGAGAAACAAAGAAGTATTAACGGCAGGCTTATTTGTTCACTCCTGGTTCACAGAAACGGTGTCCAGGCTACCCTGACTTTAGGCAAATGAGGGGCAAACGAGCTGATTTTGGACACTGTCTTGGGCTGCGCCCTCATGGAAACCTCCAGCCAGAGGTTAAGATGATTGACTATATGGAATAAGATGAGTGCCATGTGGGAGTGTTTTGGTTTTAATTTTGGTCATTTGTGTTGCATTGGAAAAAATGACTGGGTCCACGTGGGCTTGAACTCTGGTGTGATTCCCCTTAGAGACTGGGTTTTGGAACTGAACTCAGAGAAGGATTGCCATGAATTTTGTTGGGATTTTAAGAGGCCACGCATGAAAGTCGCTCTTGGAAACTGAGACCTAGGCCCCGGGTGGATTTCCACAGAGGCCTGGGAATCTCAGCAAGGATATCACATGATTTTATTCTTAAAGAAATGGCAGCCATAGTTGAGAGTCAAAACACACATGGACCTCACATTGTAGACCTCAATGGGCCTGGCCTAATGTGACCTTTTGTCCACTCTTTGGGAAGCCGTGCCTGTGAGAGTTCTCCAGAGATTTCATTGAAATGAGCTTCCTCACCATTTAATGTTTGCTGAATGAACTGAAACCCACAGTGCCTCCAACTTCATGCTTGAAAAATGGCTAGATAAATACCTTGAAATTTTTGAAATTCCTATGACCAGGTGGCACTGGAGAAATATTGGATGTCCTGTTGCTCATCATGAGTATACCAGACAGTGCCTTGATTTACTGAGTTTCATGAAAATGGTGTAGAACAGAGATGCCAGTAAGTTGGAGCCTGCTGAGTAGTGGGTCTAGAGCAGTGGTGGGGAGGTGTTTGATAAAACATCTGTGGTAGGGCGATGTGGATCTACCATTGAATTCCAAATGGCTTGTAACTTACATGGTGCAGCCAGCAGACCCTTATATGTAAAGGCATCTTGTTATATGGAGAGTTTTCAGAGGAAAATTAAGAATCAGGTTGATATGGACAAGGGGGCAATGGGGCAAGCTGTGAGAGATAGGAGCCTAGTTGGTGCATTCTCTTGCAAACCCTGACCCACCACACGTGACAGAACTCCCTCCAGCACTGTGTCCCAGTTTAGCTCCTAGTATTTCATGAAACAAATACCTAACTCACAGTGCAGCAACAAAAACACCACAAATTGGAGGAGGTCCAAATGGCATCACAGTCCACACGGGGAGACACTTAGTCCCCAGTGGCCTCAGTTTACCTACAAATAGAGGATTCAGCACTGCTTCATCTTGTTCATTGGAAAATAAGAAACCATGTCCTCCAGGTCACATAGATGCAGACCCAGCTTTGATGGTCTCACTACAGAGGAATCCAAATCTCCTGAAAACAACATATATTTCAAGTGTGGAAGCTCAGAGGCAGTTTCTCAAAAAGTTTTTAGGCCAGCAGAGCTCCATGTTTGTGGAGTGTTTACCCTGTCCCTTAGTTTTGGAAACTCCTCTACCACCTCCAAGGTTGTGAACTCCTGAGCATTTTCCATTCCAGATATGTATTCACTGATTTTGTAACTCTTCTCCTCTAATTGTGTCTTACTTGGGGTGAAGGTAATGTCAAGCCATTGTTCTGGATGAGAGCGGGAGGATATTTGTGCAGCATATTTTTACATACACATTGGATTCATTTTCCAAATTTCCATTCGAAGTACTGAATCCCTGACACTAACCCATACCTAGTAGACTCAGACTATTCATCCTAATATAATGGAGAAAATTAACCCAACACATTAGAAATACAAGTACTTCAGAGGAGACATGTTGTATAGTTGGACTTGACATTTGCATTATATAAGGTAGGAGTAATAAATCTAGTCAAATTTTAATTGAAATATTCTCCATGTGTTTTTAAGCTTAACAAATATGTGAATTCTTATTTCCCTTTTCTGTAGCCTATTCACACATGTATATTTATATGCATATATAGAATCCTACCAGGTATCACACGTACATTTTTGTGAGGTGGCTGTCTTGGCAGATGCAAATTGTGAGAAGAGTTCACTCCTCCTAAATGCTGTTGGAAATGAAAATTCAACCTATAGGAGAGCGTCCTAGTAGAACAACATTATACATTAACTCATGTTCAGTAAAATAAATATTTTTGCATTTGTGGATGATACATATTTACTGATGAATTTCGATTGGCATTTATATTGGTACTTTTTAATGTCTGTGAGTGTTGTGTGTGTGTGTGTGTTTGTGTATATAGATATAGATATAGATATAGATATACTCTCCAAATTTTTCAAAATATGAAATATATGTGTCTAATATACACTCTCTAAATTCATTCATGTTCATGTATGTGGATTTATAATCCACTTTTCACAAGATTATAATCAGAAATATTCATCCACCTGAAATACATATTTGTTTCCTAGTACTGAAAACTAACTTCAGTGAATGGTGCATACAAATCCTAATTATTCTACAGTAACTGACCCAGTCTAACATCAATGCAAGTAGACTCCTATGGGACATGATATGTAATTTGTCATTCATTTGTATTCGACACTGGTACATTATTGTTTCTTCAGTTTTTGCACATCAAAGGATATACATTTCATCCACAAGTTCACAAATTAATAAGCATTTGTTTCAACTTTCACCACTTCTTGCTTCAGAACACATGTATTGTCAGGGTTTCTTGACTGGTCTTTTCATGAGACTTCTTTCCAAACACATTATTTTGAATTTCCATAATCATTTTGAAGCAAAACTCACACACTCTTCATGATAAACCTAAACACAAATATTTCCATTACATATATACCTGGTTGGAATGAATGATTGTATATCAATATACGATTTCCTTTAATTTTTCAGATATCAGTTCAATTCATTATTTAAAGTTCAAAAAAGTTATGTTATTTATTCACAGTATCGTCTATTCATGCTTTTTCTCTATGTTCCTAGAAAACAGGGTACACCTTTTTGTACCCCCGATTCTCATTTTACATCTTCAATATATTGCTCCCAGAAATGGTGAAAGAAATACTCATGTCACCTCATTATCACAGTAATATTCTGGACAAAAAATGGAAAGGTCACACTTATGATTGTACCAAAGCCTAAATGGAAAGTGAACATGGATTTCTAAAAACATCCATGTCCAGGTTGCCTAATGCTGTCAATTGTCAATCCTATTGGTGACTACATATTTGTTTTTTCCTAATTTATATATTCAAACTCAACCCTGTTGAAAATGTCTAATTCTATCACTCACTTTATACTTTGCCTGATTTCGTAATGTTTCTACATATTTTCCCCAGTTCAACATAGTGACTGACTCTTCATATGTGCTGACATTTACATTCACTCAACAACCGAAAGTCTATTGCTAAAGAACTTTTGGTCCAAATCCTATACTCACTCTTCTTCCTAAACCTACCGACTATCTTCCTAATCCTACTGAATATCCCTTTTTGACTGGATGTTCTCTTCTAAATTCAATCATCCAATGTACAAGGTCCTATGCCATTGTATATCGAATTATCTGAGGCATCTTTGCAGAACATCATTCAAAGCTAAGTATCCCAATCAAGGGCAAAACCCTTCTGGGCTTCAAATCATACCTAGATTTCTGTTTTCCTACTTATATTTCACCTCTATATTCTTGTAAATATTGCAGGTTCCCAATACCATTATTCATCACACAGAATCACTCGTAATCCAAATCAAACCTGTTTTTAACCCCAAGTATACACTGTTCCCTCAATCATTTTACAGAAGAGCAGAGACAGAGTGGTTCTTACAATACAGGAAAGTTGGGGACCTTCAACCTGATGAGAACCTCAAATGTCCATGCACAAATGATACCTGGAGAAGTTGTAGGCAGGTATGAAGCACCTGAGAGAGCAAAAGTCATCTTCCATGGCAAACAACCTGGTCAGGATGAAGGGATGTGTCTGAATCTGCCTCTCTCTCTTCTTATTGTACAGAAGATGTACCAAACCAGGGCTGAGTGGAGAGCTGTTCCCGGGTGCCAATGGTTGATATACATTCTACCTTATGAAAGTGTCACAGGAAGTAGGGGCAACCTCCATCTTATGTTACCCTTGGAAGCAACTGTTAGGACAAAGTGGTTGCCAAGGCAGTGACCTCATTCAGTTCCAAAGAATGTGACATACCTCATTTCCTTGGTGATGGAACTCTCTGAACTTGGTATCCAAGAAGCCAGGCACCCAGAGGCAGTCCCAGTCCCAGTCCCAGTGGGCTCACTTGTTTGGATTTACCAAGGACAGAGTCAGTTTTCTTGGTACCTAATGATGTGAGGATGGCCAAATGCCAGGAGAGCTCTGAAGATGGACCTTTCCTGAGAAAACAGGTAGTGGCTAACCACTTTTTCCTGACATCTTCACAGAGTTGGTCAAGGAAACAAGATCTGAGAGAAGACAGGCCATTTCGGGGGAACATAGTATGGCCCACCAGTCAGAGGACACTCCGGATAGTCACAGACCTACTTGGGGGAAGGAGGTAGCTTTGTGGGAGTGGGTGTGGGTTTGTTGTTTTGTCTCATGTTCAGAGAATAGATAGGAAAGGCGGTTTGTTTGGTTTTTAGTGGACAGTTTCTAGTAAGTCATTTGACATGGCGAGTGTTTCTCTTTCTGTGTATCCCACTGTGTCCGTTGTTGTAGACATTAGAAAAGAGAATGCATTAATGGATGTGTCCTGTCTAGTATAAATCTTCCCATAATTCATCCTGCCCAATATATGAATGGACTGCAGCTTGTCTTATCGATGTGCAACACCTGCTATCTTTCTAAGTTGTTGTTTTCTTCCTGAATTCTGGCCACTCTCCAGAATAGGCTCATGGATTTGTGTCCAAAATATGTACCACCTCCAAGCTCTGTGACATGGCCATGTACTGAATAGCTGAAGAGAATGGCGAGCATCTCAGAAAACTCAGATATCAGTGTGACCAGGAAAGTCTCAGTGCAGAAACCCTGCTTTGGGCCTTTTGCTTACTTATTGTTGTGTTTCACTGAATGTCAGGAAGGTCTTTGCCTCAGGCCACCCCTTTGTGAAGCCTGAAGAAAACAGTTTTCAAATGGAAATGAATGGGCCTCACCTGTTGCTCTTTATCAGCCTCTTGGACCTGTGTGTGGCTGTGACTTAGATTCTCAGCACCTGATGGATCTTAAGAATGATCCCATGTGAGCTTCCAAAACCAAAATGGCAAAAAATATCATTCATTGTGGATGAAGTCTCTTGCCTTCCTCTGTTAGGTTCCTGCACTCCATCAAATGACAATAGGGATTCTTTGGGTCAAATGAGTTCTTCAAAGCCCTGCAGATGTGCTTGTGTTTTCGCATGACTCTAAATCACCTAAAGAATCGATACCTAAAATCAGTAGGCCTCAAATTGGAGAAACAAAGAAGTATTAACGGCAGGCTTATTTGTTCACTCCTGGTTCACAGAAACGGTGTCCAGGCTACCCTGACTTTAGGCAAATGAGGGGCAAACGAGCTGATTTTGGACACTGTCTTGGGCTGCGCCCTCATGGAAACCTCCAGCCAGAGGTTAAGATGATTGACTATATGGAATAAGATGAGTGCCATGTGGGAGTGTTTTGGTTTTAATTTTGGTCATTTGTGTTGCATTGGAAAAAATGACTGGGTCCACGTGGGCTTGAACTCTGGTGTGATTCCCCTTAGAGACTGGGTTTTGGAACTAAACTCAGAGAAGGATTGCCATGAATTTTGTTGGGATTTTAAGAGGCCACGCATGAAAGTCGCTCTTGGAAACTGAGACCTAGGCCCCGGGTGGATTTCCACAGAGGCCTGGGAATCTCAGCAAGGATATCACATGATTTTATTCTTAAAGAAATGGCAGCCATAGTTGAGAGTCAAAACACACATGGACCTCACATTGTAGACCTCAATGGGCCTGGCCTAATGTGACCTTTTGTCCACTCTTTGGGAAGCCGTGCCTGTGAGAGTTCTCCAGAGATTTCATTGAAATGAGCTTCCTCACCATTTAATGTTTGCTGAATGAACTGAAACCCACAGTGCCTCCAACTTCATGCTTGAAAAATGGCTAGATAAATACCTTGAAATTTTTGAAATTCCTATGACCAGGTGGCACTGGAGAAATATTGGATGTCCTGTTGCTCATCATGAGTATACCAGACAGTGCCTTGATTTACTGAGTTTCATGAAAATGGTGTAGAACAGAGATGCCAGTAAGTTGGAGCCTGCTGAGTAGTGGGTCTAGAGCAGTGGTGGGGAGGTGTTTGATAAAACATCTGTGGTAGGGCGATGTGGATCTACCATTGAATTCCAAATGGCTTGTAACTTACATGGTGCAGCCAGCAGACCCTTATATGTAAAGGCATCTTGTTATATGGAGAGTTTTCAGAGGAAAATTAAGAATCAGGTTGATATGGACAAGGGGGCAATGGGGCAAGCTGTGAGAGATAGGAGCCTAGTTGGTGCATTCTCTTGCAAACCCTGACCCACCACACGTGACAGAACTCCCTCCAGCACTGTGTCCCAGTTTAGCTCCTAGTATTTCATGAAACAAATACCTAACTCACAGTGCAGCAACAAAAACACCACAAATTGGAGGAGGTCCAAATGGCATCACAGTCCACACGGGGAGACACTTAGTCCCCAGTGGCCTCAGTTTACCTACAAATAGAGGATTCAGCACTGCTTCATCTTGTTCATTGGAAAATAAGAAACCATGTCCTCCAGGTCACATAGATGCAGACCCAGCTTTGATGGTCTCACTACAGAGGAATCCAAATCTCCTGAAAACAACATATATTTCAAGTGTGGAAGCTCAGAGGCAGTTTCTCAAAAAGTTTTTAGGCCAGCAGAGCTCCATGTTTGTGGAGTGTTTACCCTGTCCCTTAGTTTTGGAAACTCCTCTACCACCTCCAAGGTTGTGAACTCCTGAGCATTTTCCATTCCAGATATGTATTCACTGATTTTGTAACTCTTCTCCTCTAATTGTGTCTTACTTGGGGTGAAGGTAATGTCAAGCCATTGTTCTGGATGAGAGCGGGAGGATATTTGTGCAGCATATTTTTACATACACATTGGATTCATTTTCCAAATTTCCATTCGAAGTACTGAATCCCTGACACTAACCCATACCTAGTAGACTCAGACTATTCATCCTAATATAATGGAGAAAATTAACCCAACACATTAGAAATACAAGTACTTCAGAGGAGACATGTTGTATAGTTGGACTTGACATTTGCATTATATAAGGTAGGAGTAATAAATCTAGTCAAATTTTAATTGAAATATTCTCCATGTGTTTTTAAGCTTAACAAATATGTGAATTCTTATTTCCCTTTTCTGTAGCCTATTCACACATGTATATTTATATGCATATATAGAATCCTACCAGGTATCACACGTACATTTTTGTGAGGTGGCTGTCTTGGCAGATGCAAATTGTGAGAAGAGTTCACTCCTCCTAAATGCTGTTGGAAATGAAAATTCAACCTATAGGAGAGCGTCCTAGTAGAACAACATTATACATTAACTCATGTTCAGTAAAATAAATATTTTTGCATTTGTGGATGATACATATTTACTGATGAATTTCGATTGGCATTTATATTGGTACTTTTTAATGTCTGTGAGTGTTGTGTGTGTGTGTGTGTTTGTGTATATAGATATAGATATAGATATAGATATACTCTCCAAATTTTTCAAAATATGAAATATATGTGTCTAATATACACTCTCTAAATTCATTCATGTTCATGTATGTGGATTTATAATCCACTTTTCACAAGATTATAATCAGAAATATTCATCCACCTGAAATACATATTTGTTTCCTAGTACTGAAAACTAACTTCAGTGAATGGTGCATACAAATCCTAATTATTCTACAGTAACTGACCCAGTCTAACATCAATGCAAGTAGACTCCTATGGGACATGATATGTAATTTGTCATTCATTTGTATTCGACACTGGTACATTATTGTTTCTTCAGTTTTTGCACATCAAAGGATATACATTTCATCCACAAGTTCACAAATTAATAAGCATTTGTTTCAACTTTCACCACTTCTTGCTTCAGAACACATGTATTGTCAGGGTTTCTTGACTGGTCTTTTCATGAGACTTCTTTCCAAACACATTATTTTGAATTTCCATAATCATTTTGAAGCAAAACTCACACACTCTTCATGATAAACCTAAACACAAATATTTCCATTACATATATACCTGGTTGGAATGAATGATTGTATATCAATATACGATTTCCTTTAATTTTTCAGATATCAGTTCAATTCATTATTTAAAGTTCAAAAAAGTTATGTTATTTATTCACAGTATCGTCTATTCATGCTTTTTCTCTATGTTCCTAGAAACAGGGTACACCTTTTTGTACCCCCGATTCTCATTTTACATCTTCAATATATTGCTCCCAGAAATGGTGAAAGAAATACTCATGTCACCTCATTATCACAGTAATATTCTGGACAAAAAATGGAAAGGTCACACTTATGATTGTACCAAAGCCTAAATGGAAAGTGAACATGGATTTCTAAAAACATCCATGTCCAGGTTGCCTAATGCTGTCAATTGTCAATCCTATTGGTGACTACATATTTGTTTTTTTCCTAATTTATATATTCAAACTCAACCCTGTTGAAAATGTCTAATTCTATCACTCACTTTATACTTTGCCTGATTTCGTAATGTTTCTACATATTTTCCCCAGTTCAACATAGTGACTGACTCTTCATATGTGCTGACATTTACATTCACTCAACAACCGAAAGTCTATTGCTAAAGAACTTTTGGTCCAAATCCTATACTCACTCTTCTTCCTAAACCTACCGACTATCTTCCTAATCCTACTGAATATCCCTTTTTGACTGGATGTTCTCTTCTAAATTCAATCATCCAATGTACAAGGTCCTATGCCATTGTATATCGAATTATCTGAGGCATCTTTGCAGAACATCATTCAAAGCTAAGTATCCCAATCAAGGGCAAAACCCTTCTGGGCTTCAAATCATACCTAGATTTCTGTTTTCCTACTTATATTTCACCTCTATATTCTTGTAAATATTGCAGGTTCCCAATACCATTATTCATCACACAGAATCACTCGTAATCCAAATCAAACCTGTTTTTAACCCCAAGTATACACTGTTCCCTCAATCATTTTACAGAAGAGCAGAGACAGAGTGTTTCTTACAATACAGGAAAGTTGGGGACCTTCAACCTGATGAGAACCTCAAATGTCCATGCACAAATGATACCTGGAGAAGTTGTAGGCAGGTATGAAGCACCTGAGAGAGCAAAAGTCATCTTCCATGGCAAACAACCTGGTCAGGATGAAGGGATGTGTCTGAATCTGCCTCTCTCTCTTCTTATTGTACAGAAGATGTACCAAACCAGGGCTGAGTGGAGAGCTGTTCCCGGGTGCCAATGGTTGATATACATTCTACCTTATGAAAGTGTCACAGGAAGTAGGGGCAACCTCCATCTTATGTTACCCTTGGAAGCAACTGTTAGGACAAAGTGGTTGCCAAGGCAGT
>NW_027511329.1:0-26096 GCF_048772815.1 Callospermophilus lateralis
CGTTCTTCTAGGTTGAAGCATTCGTTGGCAGTAAGAGTTTGAAATTTGAGGTTTCACTCTGTTTTCTCCTATATTGATAGATGAATTTGGAACTCCAAATCAAACACGGTTTGTGCTAGCCCCTTGAAACTTGACACAATAAAGTAGTTCTAAGTTCTATCTGTATGGTTTGTGTCCAATTGAAGTTTCCCTAGGAGGGTGTTGTGAAACACACTTTCGTTTGGAAGAGGTTGCCAAGCTTCCAAAATACTACGAGTGTCCTGAAATCTCAGCATATGTTTTTTCACCCAATCTTGAAGATACTTGGTGGTAATGAGCAGTACACCAATCCCACTTGGCTCAGTAAATTTCGTTCTTCTAGGTTGAAGCATTCGTTTGCAATAAGAGTTTGAATTTTCAGGTTTCACTCTGTTTTCTCCTATATTGATACATAAATTTGGAACTCTAAATCAAGCACGGTTTGTGCTAGCCCCTTGAAACTTGACACAATAAAGTAGTTCTAAGTTCTATGTGTACGGTTTGTTTCCTCTTGAAGTAGCCCTAGGAGGGAGTGGTGAAACACACTTTCGTTTGAAACGGGATGCCAAGCTTCCAAAAATCTACGAGTGTCCTGAAATCTCAGCATATGTTTTTTCACCCAATCTTGAAGATACTTGGGCGTAATGAGCAGTACACCAATCCCACTTGGCTAAGCAAATTTCGTTCTTCTAGGTTGAAGCATTCGTTTTCAATAAAATTTTGAAATTTCGGGTTTCACGCTGTTTTCTCCTATATTGATACATGAATTTGGAACTCTAACTCAAACACGGTTTGTGCTAGCCCCTTGAAACTTGACACAATAAAGTAGTTCTAAGTTCTATCTGTATGGTTTGTTTCCTCTTGAAGTTTCCCTAGGAGGGAATGGTGAAAAACACTTTCGTTTGGAAGAGATTGCCAAGCTTCCAAAAAACTACGAGTGTCCTGAAATCTCAGCATATGTTTTTTTTCACCCAATCTTGAAGATACTTGGTGGAAATGAGCAGTACACCAATCCCACTTGGCTCAGCAAATTTCGTTCTTCTAGGTTGAAGCATTCGTTGGCAGTAAAAGTTTGAAATTTCAGGTTTCACTCTGTTTTCTCCTATATTGATAGATGAATTTGGAACTCCAAATCAAGCACGGTTTGTGCTAGCCCCTTGAAACTTGACACAATAAAGTAGTTCTAAGTTCTATGTGTACGGTTTGTTTCCTCTTGAAGTAGCCCTAGGAGGGAGTGGTGAAACACACTTTCGTTTGAAATGGGTTGCCAAGCTTCCAAAAAACTACGAGTGTCCTGAAATCTCAGCATGTGTTTTTTCACCCATTCTTGAAGATACTTGGTGATAATGAGCAGTACACCAATCCCACTGGGTTCAGCAAATTTCGTTCTTCTAGGTTGAAGCATTCGTTGGCAGTAAGAGTTTGAATTTTCAGCTTTCACTCTGTTTTCTCCTACATTGATACATGAATTTGGAACTCTAAATCAAGCACGGTTTGTGCTAGCCCCTTGAAACTTGACACAATAATGTAGTTCTAAGTTCTATCTGTATGGTTTGTTTCCTCTTGAAGTAGCCCTAGGAGGGAGTGGTGAAGCACACTTTCGATTGAAAAGGGTTGCCAAGCTTCCAAAAAACTACGAGTGTCCTGAAATCTCAGCATATGTTTTTTCACCCAATCTTGAAGATACTTGGTGATAATGAGCACTACACCAATCCCACTTGGCTCAGCAAATTTCGTTCTTCTATGTTGAAGCATTCGTTTGCAATAAGAGTTTGCATTTTCAGGTTTCACTCTGTTTTCTCCTATATTGATACATGAATTTGGAACTCTAAGTCAAGCACGGTTTGTGCTAGCCCCTTGAAACTTGACACAATAAAGTAGTTCTAAGTTCTATGTGTACGGTTTGTTTCCTCTTGAAGTAGCCCTAAGAGGGAGTGGTGAAACACACTTTCGTTTGAAACGGGATGCCAAGCTTCCAAAAAACTACGAGTGTCCTGAAATCTCAGCATATGTTTTTTCACCCATTCTTGAAGATACTTGGTGATAATGAGCAGTACACCAATCCCACTGGGTTCAGCAAATTTCGTTCTTCTAGGTTGAAGCATTCGTTGGCAGTAAAAGTTTGAAATTTCAGGTTTCACTCTGTTTTCTCCTATATTTATAGATGAATTTGGAACTCCAAATCAAGCACGGTTTGTTCTAGCCCCTTGAAACTTGACACAATAAAGTAGTTCTAAATTCTATCTGTATGGTTTGTTTCCAATTGAAGTTTCCCTCAGAGGGAGTTGTGAAACACACTTTCGTTTGGAAGAGGTTGCCAAGCTTCCAAAAATCTACGAGTGTCCTGAAATCTCAGCATATGTTTTTTCACCCAATCTTGAAGATACTTGGTGGTAATGAGCAGTACACCAATCCCACTTGGCTAAGCAAATTTCGTTCTTCTAGGTTGAAGCATTCGTTTTCAATAAAATTTTGAAATTTCGGGTTTCACGCTTTTTTCTCCTATATTTATACATGAATTTGGAACTCTAACTCAAACACGGTTTGTGCTAGCCCCTTGAAACTTGACACAATAAAGTAGTTCTAAGTTCTATGTGTATGTTTTGTTTCCTCTTGAAGTAGCCCTAGGAGGGAGTGGTGGAACACACTTTCGTTTGAAACGGGTTGCCAAGCTTCCAAAAAACTACGAGTGTCCTGAAATCTCAGCATATGTTTTTTCACCCAATCTTGAAGATACTTGGTGGTAATGAGCAGTACACCAATCCCACTTGGCTCAGTAAATTTCGTTCTTCTAGGTTGAAGCATTCGTTTGCAATAAGAGTTTGAATTTTAGGTTTCACTCTGTTTTCTCCTATATTGATACATAAATTTGGAACTCTAAATCAAGCACGGTTTGTGCTAGCCCCTTGAAACTTGACACAATAAAGTAGTTCTAAGTTCTATGTGTACGGTTTGTTTCCTCTTGAAGTAGCCCTAGGAGGGAGTGGTGAAACACACTTTCGTTTGAAACGGGATGCCAAGCTTCCAAAAATCTACGAGTGTCCTGAAATCTCAGCATATGTTTTTTCACCCAATCTTGAAGATACTTGGGCGTAATGAGCAGTACACCAATCCCACTTGGCTAAGCAAATTTCGTTCTTCTAGGTTGAAGCATTCGTTTTCAATGAAATTTTGAAATTTCGGGTTTCACGCTGTTTTCTAATATAGTGATACATGAATTTGGAACTCTAACTCAAACACGGTTTGTGCTAGCCCCTTGAAACTTGACACAATAAAGTAGTTCTAAGTTCTATCTGTATGGTTTGTTTCCTCTTGAAGTTTCCCTAGGAGGGAATGGTGAAACACACTTTCGTTTGGAAGAGATTGCCAAGCTTCCAAAAAACTACGAGTGTCCTGAAATCTCAGCATATGTTTTTTTCACCCAATCTTGAAGATACTTGGTGGAAATGAGCAGTACACCAATCCCACTTGGCTCAGCAAATTTCGTTCTTCTAGGTTGAAGCATTCGTTGGCAGTAAAAGTTTGAAATTTCAGGTTTCACTCTGTTTTCTCCTATATTGATAGATGAATTTGGAACTCCAAATCAAGCATGGTTTGTGCTAGCCCCTTGAAACTTGACACAATAAAGTAGTTCTAAGTTCTATGTGTACGGTTTGTTTCCTCTTGAAGTAGCCCTAGGAGGGAGTGGTGAAACACACTTTCGTTTGAAATGGGTTGCCAAGCTTCCAAAAAACTACGAGTGTCCTGAAATCTCAGCATGTGTTTTTTCACCCATTCTTGAAGATACTTGGTGATAATGAGCAGTACACCAATCCCACTGGGTTCAGCAAATTTCGTTCTTCTAGGTTGAAGCATTTTGGCAGTAAGAGTTTGAATTTTCAGCTTTCACTCTGTTTTCTCCTATATTGATACATGAATTTGGAACTCTAAATCAAGCACGGTTTGTGCTAGCCCCTTGAAACTTGACACAATAAAGTAGTTCTAAGTTCTATCTGTATGGTTTGTTTCCTCTTGAAGTAGCCCTAGGAGGGAGTGGTGAAGCACACTTTCGATTGAAAAGGGTTGCCAAGCTTCCAAAAAACTACGAGTGTCCTGAAATCTCAGCATATGTTTTTTCACCCAATCTTGAAGATACTTGGTGGTAATGAGCACTACCCCAATCCCACTTGGCTCAGCAAATTTCGTTCTTCTATGTTGAAGCATTCGTTTGCAATAAGAGTTTGAATTTTCAGGTTTCACTCTGTTTTCTCCTATATTGATACATGAATTTGGAACTCTAAATCAAGCACGGTTTGTGCTAGCCCCTTGAAACTTGACACAATAAAGTAGTTCTAAGTTCTATGTGTACGGTTTGTTTCCTCTTGAAGTAGCCCTAGGAGGGAGTGGTGAAACACACTTTCGTTTGAAACGGGATGCCAAGCTTCCAAAAAACTACGAGTGTCCTGAAATCTCAGCATATGCTTTTTCACCCATTCTTGAAGATACTTGGTGATAATGAGCAGTACACCAATCCCACTGGGTTCAGCAAATTTCGTTCTTCTAGGTTGAAGCATTCGTTGGCAGTAAAAGTTTGAAATTTCAGGTTTCACTCTGTTTTCTCCTATATTGATAGATGAATTTGGAACTCCAAATCAAGCACGGTTTGTTCTAGCCCCTTGAAACTTGACACAATAAAGTAGTTCTAAATTCTATCTGTATGGTTTGTGTCCAATTGAAGTTTCCCTCAGAGGGAGTTGTGAAACACACTTTCGTTTGGAAGAGGTTGCCAAGCATCCAAAAATCTACGAGTGTCCTGAAATCTCAGCATATGTTTTTTCACCCAATCTTGAAGATACTTGGTGGTAATGAGCAGTACACCAATCCCACTTGGCTAAGCAAATTTCGTTCTTCTAGGTTGAAGCATTCGTTTTCAATAAAATTTTGAAACTTCGGGTTTCACGCTGTTTTCTCCTATATTTATACATGAATTTGGAACTCTAACTCAAACACGGTTTGTGCTAGCCCCTTGAAACTTGACACAATAAAGTAGTTCTAAGTTCTATGTGTATGTTTTGTTTCCTCTTGAAGTAGCCCTAGGAGGGAGTGGTGGAACACACTTTCGTTTGAAACGGGTTGCCAAGCTTCCAAAAAACTACGAGTGTCGTGAAATCTCAGCATATGTTTTTTCACCCAATCTTGAAGATACTTGATGGTAATGAGCAGTACACCAATCCCACTTGGCTCAGTAAATTTCGTTCTTCTAGGTTGGAGCATTCGTTTGCAATAAGAGTTTGAATTTTTAGCTTTCACTCTGTTTTCTCCTATATTGATACATGAATTTGAAACTCTAAATCAAGCACGGTTTCTGCTAGCTCCGTGAAACTTGACACAATAAAGTAGTTCTAAGTTCTATCTGTATGGTTTGTTTCCTCTTGAAGTAGCCCTAGGAGGGAGTGGTGAAACACACTTTCGTTTGAAACGGGTTGCCAAGCTTCCAAAAAACTACGAGTGTCCTGAAATCTCAGCATATGTTTTTTCACCGATTCTTGAAGATACTTGGTTATAATGAGCAGTACACCAATCCCACTGGGTTAAGCAAATTTCGTTCTTCTAGGTTGAAGCATTCGTTGGCACTAAGGGTTTGAATTTTCAGCTTTCACTCTGTTTTCCCCTTTATTGATACATGAATTTGGAACTCTAAATCAAGCACGGTTTGTGCTAGCCCCTTGAAACTTGACACAATAAAGTAGTTCTAAGTTCTATGTGTACGGTTTGTTTCCTCTTGGTGTAGCCCTAGGAGGGAGTGGTGAAACACACTTTCGTTTGAAACGGGATGCCAAGCTTCCAAAAAACTACGAGTGTCCTGAAATCTCAGCATATGTTTTTTCACCCATTCTTGAAGATACTTGGTGATAATGAGCAGTACACCAATCCCACTGGGTTCAGCAAATTTCGTTCTTCTAGGTTGAAGCATTCGTTGGCAGTAAAAGTTTGAAATTTCAGGATTCACTCTGTTTTCTCCTATATTGATAGATGAATTTGGAACTCCAAATCAAGCACGGTTTGTTCTAGCCCCTTGAAACTTGACACAATAAAGTAGTTCTAAATTCTATCTGTATGGTTTGTGTCCAATTGAAGTTTCCCTCAGAGGGAGTTGTGAAACACACTTTCGTTTGGAAGAGGTTGCCAAGCTTCCAAAAATCTACGAGTGTCCTAAAATCTCAGCATATGTTTTTTCACCCAATCTTGAAGATACTTGGTGGTAATGAGCAGTACACCAATCCCACTTGGCTAAGCAAATTTCGTTCTTCTAGGTTGAAGCATTCGTTTTCAATAAAATTTTGAAACTTCGGGTTTCACGCTGTTTTCTCCTATATTTATACATGAATTTGGAACTCTAACTCAAACACGGTTTGTGCTAGCCCCTTGAAACTTGACACAATAAAGTAGTTCTAAGTTCTATCTGTATGGTTTCCTTCCTCTTGAAGATTCCCTAGAATGGAATGGTGAAACACACTTTCGTTTGGAAGAGGTTGCCAAGCTTCCAAAATACTACGAGTGTCGTGAAATCTCAGCATATGTTTTTTCACCCAATCTTGAAGATACTTGGTGGTAATGAGCAGTACACCAATCCCACTTGGCTCAGCAAATTTCGTTCTTCTAGGTTGAAGCATTCGTTTGCAATAAGAGTTTGAATTTTCAGGTTTCACTCTGTTTTCTCCTATATTGATACATGAATTTGGAACTCTAAATCAAGCACGATTTGTGCTACCCCCTTGAAACTTGACACAATAAAGTAGTTCTAAGTTCTACGTGTATGGTTTGTTTCCTCTTGAAGTAGCCCTAGGAGGGAGTGGTGAAACACACTTTCGTTTGAAACGGGTTGCCAAGCTTCCAAAAAACTACGAGTGTCCTGAAATCTCAGCATATGTTTTTTCACCCATTCTTGAAGATACTTGGTGATAATGAGCAGTACACCAATCCCACTGGATTCAGCAAATTTCGTTCTTCTAGGTTGAAGCATTCGTTGGCAGTAAGAGTTTGAAATTTCAGGTTTCACTCTGTTTTCTCCTATATTGATAGATGAATTTGGAACTCCAAATCAAACACGGTTTGTGCTAGCCCCTTGAAACTTGACACAATAAAGTAGTTCTAAGTTATATCTGTATGGTTTGTGTAAAATTGAAGTTTCCCTATGAGGGAGTTGTTAAACACTCTTTCGTTTGGAAGAGGTTGCCAAGCTTCCAAAGTACTACGAGTGTCCTGAAATCTCAGCATACGTTTTTTCACCCAATCTTGAAGATACTTGGTGGTAATGAGCAGTACACCAATCCCACTTGGCTCAGTAAATTTTATTCTTCTAGGTTGGAGCATTCGTTTGCAATAAGAGTTTGAATTTTCAGGTTTCACTCTGTTTTCTCCTATATTGATACATGAATTTGGAACTCTAAACCAAGCACGATTTGTGCTAGCCCCTTGAAACTTGACACAATAAAGTAGTTCTAAGTTCTATCTGTATGGTTTGTTTCCTCTTGAAGTAGCCCTAGGAGGGAGTTGTGAAACACACTTTCGTTTGGAAGAGGTTGCCAAGCTTCCAAAATACTACGAGTGTCCTGAAATCTCAGCATATGTTTTTTCACCCATTCTTGAAGATACTTGGTGATAATGAGCAGTACACCAATCCCACTGGGTTCAGCAAATTTCGTTCTTCTAGGTTGAAGCACTCGTTGGCAGTAAGAGTTTGAAATTTCAGGTTTCACTCTGTTTTCTCCTATATTGATAGATGAATTTGGAACTCCAAATCAAACACGGATTGGGCTAGCCCCTTGAAACTTGTCACAATAAAGTAGTTCTTTGTTATATTTGTATGGTTTGTGTCCAATTGAAGTTTCCCTAGGAGGGAGTTGTGAAACACACTTTCATTTGGAATAGCTTGCCAAGCTTCCAAAATACTACGAGTGTCCTTAAATCTCAGCATATGTTTTTTCACCCAATCTTGAAGATACTTGGTGGTAATGAGCAGTACACCAATCCCACTTGGCTAAGCAAATTTCGTTCTTCTAGGTTGAAGCATTCGTTTTCAATAAAATTTTGAAATTTCGGGTTTCACGCTGTTTTCTCTAATATTTATACATGAATTTAGAACTCTAACTCAAACAAGGTTTGTGCTAGCCCCATGAAACTTGACACAATAAAGTAGTTCTAAGTTCTATCTGTATGGTTTGTTTCCTCTTGAAGTTTCCCTAGGAGGGAGTGGTGAAACACACTTTCGTTTGGAAGAGGTTGCCAAGCTTCCAAAATACTACGACTGTCCTGAAATCTCAGCATATGTTTTTTCACCCAATCTTGAAGATACTTGGTGGTAATGAGCAGTACACCAATCCCACTTGGCTCAGCAAATTTCGTTCTTCTAGGTTGAAGCATTCGTTTGCAATAAGAGTTTGAATTTTCAGGTTTCACTCTGTTTTCTCCTATATTGATACATGAATTTGGAACTCTGAATCAAGCACGGTTTGTGCTATCCCCTTGAAACTTGACACAATAAAGTAGTTCTAAGTTCTATCTGTATGGTTTGTTTCCTCTTGAAGTAGCCCTAGGAGGGAGTGGTGAAACACACTTTCGGTTGAAACGGGTTGCCAAGCTTCCAAAAAACTAAGAGAGTCCTGAAATCTCAGCATATGTTTTTTCACCCATTCTTGAAGATACTTGGTGATAATGAGCAGTACACCAATCCCACGTGACTCAGCAAATTTCGTTCTTCTAGGTTGAAGCATTCGTTTGCAATAAGAGTTTGAGTTTTCAGGTTTCACTCTGTTTTCTTCTATATTGATACATGAATTTGGAACTCTAAATCAAGAACGGTTTGTGCTAGCCCCTTGAAACTTGACACAATAAAGTAGTTCTAAGTTCTATTTGTACGGTTTGTTTCCTCTTGAAGTAGCCCTTGGAGGGAGTGGTGAAGCACACTTTCGATTGAAAAGGTTTGCCAAGCTTCCAAAAAACTACGAGTGTCCTGAAATCTCAGCATATGTTTTTTCACCCAATCTTGAAGATACTTGGTGGTAATGAGCAGTACACCAATCCCACTTGGCTAAGCAAATTTCGTTCTTCTAGGTTGAAGCATTCGTGTTCAATAAAATTTTGAAATTTCTGGTTTCACGCTGTTTTATCTAATATTTATACATGAATTTGGAACTCTAACTCAAACACGGTTTGTGCTAGCCCCTTGAAACTTGACACAATAAAGTAGTTCTAAGTTCTATCTGTATGGTTTGTTTCCTCTTGAAGTTTCCCTAGGAGGGAGTGGTGAAACACACTTTCGTTTGGAAGAGGTTGCCAAGCTTCCAAAATACTACGAGTGTCCTGAAATCTCAGCATATGTTTTTTCTACCAATCTTGAAGATACTTGGTGGTAATGAGCAGTACACCAATCCCACTTGGCTCAGCAAATTTCGTTCTTCTAGGTTGAAGCATTCGTTTGCAATAAGATTTTGAATTTTCAGGTTTCACTCTGTTTTCTCCTATATTGATACATGAATTTGGAACTCTAAATCAAGCACGGTTTGTGCTAGCCCCTTGAAACTTGACACAATAAAGTAGTTCTATGTTCTTTCTGTATGGTTTGTTTCCTCTTGAAGTTTCTCTAGGAGGGAGTGCTGAAACACACTTTCGTTGGAGGAGGTTGCCAAGCTTCCAAAATACTACGACTGTCCTGAAATCTCAGCATATGTTTTTTCACCCAATCTTGAAGATACTTGGTGGTAATGAGCAGTACACCAATCCCACTTGGCTCAGCAAATTTCGTTCTTCTAGGTTGAAGCATTTGTTTGCAATAAGAGTTTGAATTTTCAGGTTTCACTCTGTTTTCTCTTATATTGATACATGAATTTGGAACTCTAAATCAAGCACGGTTTTTGCTAGCCCCTTGAAACTTGACACAATAAAGTAGTTCTAAGTTCTATGTGTATGGTTTGTTTCCTCTTGAAGTAGCCCTAGGAGGGAGTGGTGAAACACACTTTCGTTTGAAACGGCTTGCCAAGCTTCCAAAAAACTACGAGTGTCCTGAAATCTGAGCATATGTTTTTTCACCCATTCTTGAAGATACTTGGTGATAATGAGCAGTACACCAATCCCACTGGGTTCAGCAAATTTCGTTCTTCTAGGTTGAAGCATTCGTTGGCAGTAAGAGTTTGAAATTTCAGGTTTCACTCTGTTTTCTCCTATATTGATAGATGAATTTGGAACTCCAAATCAAACACGGTTTGTGCTAGCCCCTTGAAACTTGACACAATAAAGTAGTTCTAAGTTATATCTGTATGGTTTGTGTCCAATTGAAGTTTCCCTAGGAGGGAGTGTGAAACACACTTTCATTTGGAATAGCTTGCCAAGCTTCCAAAATACTACGAGTGTCCTTAAATCTCAGCATATGTTTTTTCACCCAATCTTGAAGATACTTGGTGGTAATGAGCAGTACACCAATCCCACTTGGCTCAGCAAATTTCGTTCTTCCAGGTTGAAGCATTCGTTTGCAATAAGAGTTTGAATTTTCAGGTTTCACTCTGTTTTCTCCTGTATTGATACAGGAATTTGGAACTCTAAATCAAGAACGGTTTTTGCTAGCACTTTGAAACTTGACACAATAAAGTAGTTCTAAGTTCTATCTGTACGGTTTGTTTCCTCTTGAAGTTGCCCTAGGAGGGAGTAGTGAAGCACACTTTAGTTTGAAAGGGGTTGCCAAGCTTCCAAAAAACTACGAGTGTCCTGAAATCTCAGCATATGTTTTTTCACCCAATCTTGAAGATACTTGGTGGTAATGAGCAGTACACCAATCCCACTTGGCTAAGCAAATTTCGTTCTTCTAGGTTGAAGCATTCGTTTTCAATAAAAGTTTGAAATTTCGGGTTTCACGCTGTTTTCTCCTATATTTATACATGAATTTGGAACTCTAACTCAAATACGGCTTGTGCTAGCCCCTTGAAACTTGACACAAAAAAGTAGTTCTTAGTTCTATGTGTATGGTTTGTTTCCTTTTGAAGTTTCCCTAGGAATGAGTGGTGAAACACACTTTCGTTTGGAAGAGGTTGCCAAGCTTCCAAAATACTACGACTGTCCTGAAATCTCAGCATATGTTTTTTCACCCAATCTTGAAGATACTTGATGGTAATAAGCAGTACACCAATCCCACTTTGCTCAGCAAATTTCGTTCTTCTAGGTTGAAGCATTCGTTTTCAATAAAAGTTTGAAATTTCGGGTTTCACGCTGTTTTCTCCTATATTTATACATGAATTTTGAACTCTAACTCAAATACGGCTTTGCTAGCCCCTTGAAACTTGACACAATAAAGTAGTTCTTAGTTCTATGTGTATGGTTTGTTTCCTCTTGAAGTTTCCCTAGGAGGGAGTGGTGAAACACACTTTCCTTTGGAAGAGGTTGCCAAGCTTCCAAAATACTACGAGTGTCCTGAAATCTCAGCATATGTTTTTTCACCCAATCTTGAAGATACTTGGTGGTAATGAGCAGTACACCAATCCCACTTGGCTCAGAAAATTTCGTTCTCCTTGGTTGTAGCATTCGTTTCCAATAAGAGTTTGAATTTTCAGGTTTCACTCTGTTTTCTCCTATATTGATACATGAATTTTAACTCTAAATCAAGCACGGTTTGTGCTAGCCCCTTGAAACTTGACACAATAAAGTAGTTTTAAGTTCTATGTGAATGGTTTGTTTCCTCTTGAAGTAGCCATAGGAGGGAGTGGTGAAACACACTTTCGTTTGAAACGGGTTGCCAAGCTTCCAAAAAACTACGAGTGTCCTGAAATCTCAGCATATGTTTTTTCACCCAATCTTGAAGATACTTGGGGGTAATGAGCAGTACACCAATCCCACTTGACTCAGCAAATTTCGTTCTTTTAGGTTGAAGCATTCGTTTGCAATAAGAGTTTGAGTTTTCAGGTTTCACTCTGTTTTCTCCTATATCGATACAGGAATTGGAACTCTAAATCAAGAACGGTTTGTGCTAGCCCTTTGAAACTTGACACAATAAAGTAGTTCTAAGTTCTATCTGTACGGTTTGTTTCCTCTTGAAGTTGCCCTAGGAGGGAGTGGTGAAGCACACATTCGTTTGAAAGGGGTTGCCAAGCTTCCAAAAAACTACGAGTGTCCTGAAATCTCAGCATATGTTTTTTCACCCAATCTTGAAGATACTTGGTGGTAATGAGCACTACACCAATCCCACTGGGTTCAGCAAATTTCGTTCTTCTAGGTTGAAGCATTCGTTGGCAGTAAGAGTTTGAATTTTCAGGTTTCACTCTGTTTTCTCCTATATTGATAGATGAATTTGGAACTCCAAATCAAACACGGTTTGTGCTAGCCCCTTGAAACTTGACAAAATAAAGTAGTTCTAAGTTCTATCTGTATGGTTTGTGTCCTATTGAAGTTTCCCTAGGAGGGAGTTGCGAAACACACTTTCGTTTGGAAGAGGTTGCCAAGCTTCCAAAATACTACGAGTGTCCTGAAATCTCAGCATATGTTTTTTCACCCAATTTTGAAGATACTTGGGGGTAATGAGCAGTACACCAATCCCACTTGACTCAGCAAATTTCGTACATGTAGGTTGAAGCATTCGTTTGCAATAAGAGTTTGAATTTTCAGGTTTCACTCTGTTTTCTCCTATATTGATACATGAATTTGGAACTCTAAATCAAGCACGGTTTGTCCTAGCCCCTTGACTTGACACGATAAAGTAGTTCTAAGTTCTATGTGTATGGTTTGTTTCCTCTTGAAGTAGCCCTAGGAGGGAGTGGTGAAACACACTTTCGTTTGAAACGGGTTGCCAAGCTTCCAAAAAGCTACGAGTGTCCTGAAATCTCAGCATATGTTTTTTCACCCAATCTTGAAGATACTTGGTGATAATGAGCAGTACACCAATCCCACTGGGTTCCGCATATTTCGTTCTTCTAGGTTGAAGCATTCGTTGGCAGTAAGAGTTTGAATTTTCAGGTTTCACTCTGTTATCTCCTATATTGATAGATGAATTTGGAACTCCAAATCAAACACGGTTGGTGCTAGCCCCTTGAAACTTGACACAATAAAGTAGTTCTAAGTTCTATCTGTATGGTTTGTGTCCTATTGAAGTTTCCCTAGGAGGGAGTTGCGAAACACACTTTCGTTTGGAAGAGGTTGCCAAGCTTCCAAAATACTACGAGTGTCCTGAAATCTCAGCATATGTTTTTTCACCCAATTTTGAAGATACTTGGGGGTAATGAGCAGTACACCAATCCCACTTGACTCAGCAAATTTCGTACATGTAGGTTGAAGCATTCGTTTGCAATAAGAGTTTGAATTTTCAGGTTTCACTCTGTTTTCTCCTATATTGATACATGAATTTGGAACTCTAAATCAAGCACGGTTTGTCCTAGCCCCTTGACTTGACACGATAAAGTAGTTCTAAGTTCTATGTGTATGGTTTGTTTCCTCTTGAAGTAGCCCTAGGAGGGAGTGGTGAAACACACTTTCGTTTGAAACGGGTTGCCAAGCTTCCAAAAAGCTACGAGTGTCCTGAAATCTCAGCATATGTTTTTTCACCCAATCTTGAAGATACTTGGAGATAATGAGCAGTACACCAATCCCACTGGGTTCCGCATATTTCGTTCTTCTAGGTTGAAGCATTCGTTGGCAGTAAGAGTTTGAATTTTCAGGTTTCACTCTGTTATCTCCTATATTGATAGATGAATTTGGAACTCCAAATCAAACACGGTTTGTGCTAGCCCCTTGAATCTTGACACAATAAAGTAGTTCTAAGTTCTATCTGTATGGTTTGTGTCCAATTGAAGTTTCCCTAGGAGGGAGTGGTGAAACACACTTTCGTTTGGAAGAGGTTGCCAAGCTTCCAAAATACTACGAGTGTCCTGAAATCTCAGCATATGTTTTTTCACCCAATCTTAAAGATACTTGGTAGTAATGAGCAGTACACCAATCCCACTTGGCTCAGCAAATTTCGTTCTTCCAGGTTGAACCATTCGTTTGCAATAAGAGTTTGAATTTTCAGGTTTCACTCTGTTTTCTCCTGTATTGATACAGGAATTTGGAACTCTAAATCAAGAACGGTTTTTGCTAGCCCTTTGAAACTTGACACAATAAAGTAGTTCTAAGTTCTATCTGTACGGTTTGTTTCCTCTTGAAGTTGCCCTAGGAGGGAGTAGTGAAGCACACTTTAGTTTGAAAGGGGTTGCCAAGCTTCCAAAAAACTACGAGTGTCCTGAAATCTCAGCATATGTTTTTTCACCCAATCTTGAAGATACTTGGTGGTAATGAGCAGTACACCAATCCCACTTGGCTAAGCAAATTTCGTTCTTCTAGGTTGAAGCATTCGTTTTCAATAAAAGTTTGAAATTTCGGGTTTCACGCTGTTTTCTCCTATATTTATACATGAATTTGGAACTCTAACTCAAATACGGCTTGTGCTAGCCCCTTGAAACTTGACACAAAAAAGTAGTTCTTAGTTCTATGTGTATGGTTTGTTTCCTTTTGAAGTGTCCCTAGGAATGAGTGGTGAAACACACTTTCGTTTGGAAGAGGTTGCCAAGCTTCCAAAATACTACGACTGTCCTGAAATCTCAGCATATGTTTTTTCACCCAATCTTGAAGATACTTGATGGTAATAAGCAGTACACCAATCCCACTTTGCTCAGCAAATTTCGTTCTTCTAGGTTGAAGCATTCGTTTTCAATAAAAGTTTGAAATTTCGGGTTTCACGCTGTTTTCTCCTATATTTATACATGAATTTTGAACTCTAACTCAAATACGGCTTTGCTAGCCCCTTGAAACTTGACACAATAAAGTAGTTCTTAGTTCTATGTGTATGGTTTGTTTCCTCTTGAAGTTTCCCTAGGAGGGAGTGGTGAAACACACTTTCCTTTGGAAGAGGTTGCCAAGCTTCCAAAATACTACGAGTGTCCTGAAATCTCAGCATATGTTTTTTCACCCAATCTTGAAGATACTTGGTGGTAATGAGCAGTACACCAATCCCACTTGGCTCAGAAAATTTCGTTCTCCTTGGTTGTAGCATTCGTTTCCAATAAGAGTTTGAATTTTCAGGTTTCACTCTGTTTTCTCCTATATTGATACATGAATTTTAACTCTAAATCAAGCACGGTTTGTGCTAGCCCCTTGAAACTTGACACAATAAAGTAGTTTTAAGTTCTATGTGAATGGTTTGTTTCCTCTTGAAGTAGCCATAGGAGGGAGTGGTGAAACACACTTTCGTTTGAAACGGGTTGCCAAGCTTCCAAAAAACTACGAGTGTCCTGAAATCTCAGCATATGTTTTTTCACCCAATCTTGAAGATACTTGGGGGTAATGAGCAGTACACCAATCCCACTTGACTCAGCAAATTTCGTTCTTTTAGGTTGAAGCATTCGTTTGCAATAAGAGTTTGAGTTTTCAGGTTTCACTCTGTTTTCTCCTATATCGATACAGGAATTGGAACTCTAAATCAAGAACGGTTTGTGCTAGCCCTTTGAAACTTGACACAATAAAGTAGTTCTAAGTTCTATCTGTACGGTTTGTTTCCTCTTGAAGTTGCCCTAGGAGGGAGTGGTGAAGCACACATTCGTTTGAAAGGGGTTGCCAAGCTTCCAAAAAACTACGAGTGTCCTGAAATCTCAGCATATGTTTTTTCACCCAATCTTGAAGATACTTGGTGGTAATGAGCACTACACCAATCCCACTGGGTTCAGCAAATTTCGTTCTTCTAGGTTGAAGCATTCGTTGGCAGTAAGAGTTTGAATTTTCAGGTTTCACTCTGTTTTCTCCTATATTGATAGATGAATTTGGAACTCCAAATCAAACACGGTTTGTGCTAGCCCCTTGAAACTTGACAAAATAAAGTAGTTCTAAGTTCTATCTGTATGGTTTGTGTCCTATTGAAGTTTCCCTAGGAGGGAGTTGCGAAACACACTTTCGTTTGGAAGAGGTTGCCAAGCTTCCAAAATACTACGAGTGTCCTGAAATCTCAGCATATGTTTTTTCACCCAATTTTGAAGATACTTGGGGGTAATGAGCAGTACACCAATCCCACTTGACTCAGCAAATTTCGTACATGTAGGTTGAAGCATTCGTTTGCAATAAGAGTTTGAATTTTCAGGTTTCACTCTGTTTTCTCCTATATTGATACATGAATTTGGAACTCTAAATCAAGCACGGTTTGTCCTAGCCCCTTGAAACTTGACACGATAAAGTCGTTCTAAGTTCTATCTGTATGGTTTGTTTCCTCTTGAAGTAGCCCTAGGAGGGAGTGGTGAAACACACTTTCGTTTGAAACGGGTTGCCAAGCTTCCAAAAAGCTACGAGTGTCCTGAAATCTCAGCATATGTTTTTTCACCCAATCTTGAAGATACTTGGTGATAATGAGCAGTACACCAATCCCACTGGGTTCCGCATATTTCGTTCTTCTAGGTTGAAGCATTCGTTGGCAGTAAGAGTTTGAATTTTCAGGTTTCACTCTGTTATCTCCTATATTGATAGATGAATTTGGAACTCCAAATCAAACACGGTTTGTGCTAGCCCCTTGAAACTTGACACAATAAAGTAGTTCTAAGTTCTATCTGTATGGTTTGTGTCCAATTGAAGTTTCCCTAGGAGGGAGTGGAGAAACACACTTTCGTTTGGAAGAGGTTGCCAAGCTTCCAAAATACTACGAGTGTCCTGATTCTCAGCATATGTTTTTTCACCCAATCTTAAAGATACTTGGTGGTAATGAGCAGTACACCAATCCCACTTGGCTCAGCAAATTTCGTTCTTCCAGGTTGAAGCATTCGTTTGCAATAAGAGTTTGAATTTTCAGGTTTCACTCTGTTTTCTCCTATATTGATACAGGAATTTGGAACTCTAAATCAAGAACGGTTTTTGCTAGCCCTTTGAAACTTGACACAATAAAGTAGTTCTAAGTTCTATCTGTACGGTTTGTTTCCTCTTGAAGTTTCCCTAGGAGGGAGTGGTGAAGCACACTTTAGTTTGAAAGGGGTTGCCAAGCTTCCAAAATCTACGAGTGTCCTGAAATCTCAGCATATGTTTTTTCACCCAATCTTGAAGATACTTGGTGGTAATGAGCAGTACACCAATCCCACTTGGCTAAGCAAATTTCGTTCTTCTAGGTTGAAGCATTCGTTTTCAATAAAAGTTTGAAATTTCGGGTTTCACGCTGTTTTCTCCCATATTTATACATGAATTTTGAACTCTAACTCAAATACGGCTTTGCTAGCCCCTTGAAACTTGACACAATAAAGTAGTTCTTAGTTCTATGTGTATGGTTTGTTTCCTCTTGAAGTTTCCCTAGGAGGGAGTGGTGAAACACACTTTCGTTTGGAAGAGGTTGCCAAGCTTCCAAAATACTACGAGTGTCCTGAAATCTCAGCATATGTTTTTTCACCCAATCTTGAAGATACTTGGTGGTAATGAGCAGTACACCAATCCCACTTGGCTCAGAAAATTTCGTTCTTCTTGGTTGTAGCATTCGTTTCCAATAAGAGTTTGAATTTTCAGGTTTCACTCTGTTTTCTCCTATATTGATACATGAATTTTAACTCTAAATCAAGCACGGTTTGTGCTAGCCCCTTGAAACTTGACACAATAAAGTAGTTTTAAGTTCTATGTGAATGGTTTGTTTCCTCTTGAAGTAGACATAGGAGGGAGTGGTGAAACACACTTTCGTTTGAAACGGGTTGCCAAGCTTCCAAAAAACTAAGAGTGTCCTGAAATCTCAGCATATGTTTTTTCACAAATCTTGAAGATACTTGGGGGTAATGAGCAGTACACCAATCCCACTTGACTCAGCAAATTTCGTTCTTTTAGGTTGAAGCATTCGTTTGCAATAAGAGTTTGAGTTTTCAGGTTTCACTCTGTTTTCTCCTATATCGATACAGGAATTTGGAACTCTAAATCAAGAACGGTTTGTGCTAGCCCTTTGAAACTTGACACAATAAAGTAGTTCTAAGTTCTATCTGTACGGTTTGTTTCCTCTTGAAGTTGCCCTAGGAGGGAGTGGTGAAGCACACATTCGTTTGAAAGGGGTTGCCAAGCTTCCAAAAAACTACGAGTGTCCTGAAATCTCAGCATATGTTTTTTCACCCAATCTTGAAGATACTTGGTGGTAATGAGCACTACACCAATCCCACTGGGTTCAGCAAATTTCGTTCTTCTAGGTTGAAGCATTCGTTGGCAGTAAGAGTTTGAATTTTCAGGTTTCACTCTGTTTTCTCCTATATTGATAGATGAATTTGGAACTCCAAATCAAACACGGTTTGTGCTAGCCCCTTGAAACTTGACACAATAAAGTAGTTCTAAGTTCTATCTGTATGGTTTGTGTCCTATTGAAGTTTCCCTAGGAGGGAGTTGCGAAACACACTTTCGTTTGGAAGAGGTTGCCAAGCTTCCAAAATACTACGAGTGTCCTGAAATCTCAGCATATGTTTTTTCACCCAATTTTGAAGATACTTGGGGGTAATGAGCAGTACACCAATCCCACTTGACTCAGCAAATTTCGTACATGTAGGTTGAAGCATTCGTTTGCAATAAGAGTTTGAATTTTCAGGTTTCACTCTGTTTTCTCCTATATTGATACATGAATTTGGAACTCTAAATCAAGCACGGTTTGTCCTAGCCCCTTGAAACTTGACACGATAAAGTAGTTCTAAGTTCTATCTGTATGGTTTGTTTCCTCTTGAAGTAGCCCTAGGAGGGAGTGGTGAAACACACTTTCGTTTGAAACGGGTTGCCAAGCTTCCAAAAAGCTACGAGTGTCCTGAAATCTCAGCATATGTTTTTTCACCCAATCTTGAAGATACTTGGTGATAATGAGCAGTACACCAATCACACTGGGTTCCGCAAATTTCGTTCTTCTAGGTTGAAGCATTCGTTGGCAGTAAGAGTTTGAATTTTCAGGTTTCACTCTGTTATCACCTATATTGATAGATGAAATTGGAACTCCAAATCAAACACGGTTTGTGCTAGCCCCTTGAAACTTGACACAATAAAGTAGTTCTAAGTTCTATCTGTATGGGTTTGTGTCCAATTGAAGTTTCCCTAGGAGGGAGTGGTGAAAACACACTTTCGTTTGGAAGAGGTTGCCAAGCTTCCAAAATACTACGAGTGTCCTGAAATCTCAGCATATGTTTTTTCACCCAATCTTAAAGATACCTGGTGGTAATGAGCAGTACACCAATCCCACTGGGCTCAGCAAATTTCGTTCTTCCAGGTTGAAGCATTCGTTTGCAATAAGAGTTTGAATTTTCAGGTTTCACTCTGTTTTCTCCTGTATTGATACAGGAATTTGGAACTCTAAATCAAGAACGGTTTTTGCTAGCCCTTTGAAACTTGACACAATAAAGTATTTCTAAGTTCTATCTGTACGGGTTGTTTCCTCTTGAAGTTGCCCTAGGAGGGAGTTGGGAAGCACACTTTCGTTTGAAAGGGGTTGCCAAGCTTCCAAAAAACTACGAGTGTCCTGAAATCTCAGCATATGTTTTTTCACCCAATCTTGAAGATACTTGGTGGTAATGAGCAGTACACCAATCCCACTTGGCTAAGCAAATTTCGTTCTTCTAGGTTGAAGCATTCGTTTTCAATAAAAGTTTGAAATTTCGGGTTTCACGCTGTTTTCTCCTATATTTATACATGAATTTGGAACTCTAACTCAAATACGGCTTGTGCTAGCCCCTAGAAACTTGACACAATAAAGTAGTTCTTAGTTCTATGTGTATGGTTTGTTTCCTCCTGTGGTTTCCCTAGGAGGGAGTGGTGAAACACACTTTCGTTTTGAAGAGGTTGCCAAGCTTCCAAAATACTACGACTGTCCTGAAATCTCAGCATATGTTTTTTCACCCAATCTTGAAGATACTTGGTGGTAATGAGCAGTACACCAATCCCACTTTGCTCAGCAAATTTCGTTCTTCTAGGTTGAAGCATTCGTTTTCAATAAAAGTTTGAAATTCGGGTTTCACGCTGTTTTCTCCTATATTTATACATGAATTTGGAACTCTAACTCAAATACGGCTTGTGCTAGCCCCTTGAAACTTGACACAATAAAGTAGTTCTTAGTTCTATGTGTATGGTTTGTTTCCTCTTGAAGTTTCCCTAGGAGGGAGTGGTGAAACACACTTTCGTTTGGAAGAGGTTGCCAAGCTTCCAAAATACTACGAGTGTCCTGAAATCTCAGAATATGTTTTTTCACCCAAACTTGAAGATACTTGGTGGTAATGAGCAGTACACCAATCCCACTTGACTCAGCAAATTTTCGTTCTTTTAGGTTGAAGCATTCGTTTGCAATAAGAGTTTGAGTTTTCAGGTTTCACTCTGTTTTCTCCTATATTGATACATGAATTTTAACTCTAAATCAAGCACGGTTTGTGCTAGCCCCCTGAAACTTGACACAATAAAGTAGTTTTAAGTTCTATGTGAATGGTTTGTTTCCTCTTGAAGTAGCCCTAGGAGGGAGTGGTGAAACACACTTTCGTTTGAAACGGGTTGCCAAGCTTCCAAAAAACTACGAGTGTCCTGAAATCTCAGCATATGTTTTTTCACCCAATCTTGAAGATACTTGGGGGTAATGAGCAGTACACCAATCCCACTTGACTCAGCAAATTTCGTTCTTTTAGGTTGAAGCATTCGTTTGCAATAAGAGTTTGAGTTTTCAGGTTTCACTCTGTTTTCTCCTATATCGATACAGGAATTTGGAACTCTAAATCAAGAACGGGTTTGTGCTAGCCCTTTGAAACTTGACACAATAAAGTAGTTCTAAGTTCTATCTGTACGGTTTGTTTCCTCTTGAAGTTGCCCTAGGAGGGAGTGGTGAAGCACACATTCGTTTGAAAGGGGTTGCCAAGTTTCCAAAAAACTACGAGTGTTCTGAAATCTCATCATTTGTTTTTTCACCCAATCTTGAAGATACTTGGTGATAATGAGCAGTACACCAATCCCACTGGGTTCAGCAAATTTCGTTCTTCTAGGTTGAAGCATTCGTTGGCAGTAAGAGTTTGAATTTTCAGGTTTCACTCTGTTTTCTCCTATATTGATAGATGAATTTGGAACTCCAAATCAAACACGGTTTGTGCTAGCCCCTTGAAACTTGACACAATAAAGTAGTTCTAAGTTCTATCTGTATGGTTTGTGTCCTATTGAAGTTTCCCTAGGAGGGAGTTGTGAAACACACTTTTGTTTGGAAGAGGTTGCCAAGCTTCCAAAATACTACGAGTGTCCTGAAATCTCAGCATATGTTTTTTCACCAATTTTGAAGATACTTGGGGGTAATGAGCAGTACACCAATCCCACTTGACTCAGCAAATTTCGTTCTTCTAGGTTGAAGCATTCGTTTGCAATAAGAGTTTGAATTTTCAGGTTTCACTCTGTTTTCTCCTATATTGAAATATGAATTTGGAACTCTAAATCAAGAATGGTTTGTGCTAGCCCCTTGAAACTTGACACAATAAAGTAGTTCTAAGTTCTATCTGTACGGTTTGTTTTCTCTTGAAGTTTCTCTAGGAGGGAGTGGTGAAACACACTTTCGTTTGGAAGAGGTTTCCAAGCTTCCAAAATACTACGAGTGTCTGAAATCTCAGCATATGTTTTTTCACCCAATCTTGAAGATACTTGGTGATAATGAGCAGTACACCAATCCCACTGGGTTCCGCATATTTCGTTCTTCTAGGTTGAAGCATTCGTTGGCAGTAAAAGTTTGAATTTTCAGGTTTCACTCTGTTATCTCCTATTATTGATAGATGAATTTGGAACTCCAAATCAAACACGGTTTGTGCTAGCCCCTTGAAACTTGACACAATAAAGTAGTTCTAAGTTCTATCTGTATGGTTTGTGTCCAATTGAAGTTTCCCTAGGAGGGAGTGGTGAAACACACTTTCGTTTGGAAGAGGTTGCCAAGCTTCCAAAATACTACGAGTGTCCTGAAATCTCAGCATATGTTTTTTCACCCAATCTTAAAGATACTTGGTAGTAATGAGCAGTACACCAATCCCACTTGGCTCAGCAAATTTCGTTCTTCCAGGTTGAAGCATTCGTTTGCAATAAGAGTTTGAATTTTCAGGTTTCACTCTGTTTTCTCCTGTATTGATACAGGAATTTGGAACTCTAAATCAAGAACGGTTTTTGCTAGCCCTTTGAAACTTGACACAATAAAGTAGTTCTAAGTTCTATCTGTACGGTTTGTTTCCTCTTGAAGTTGCCCTAGGAGGGAGTAGTGAAGCACACTTTAGTTTGAAAGGGGTTGCCAAGCTTCCAAAAAACTACGAGTGTCCTGAAATCTCAGCATATGTTTTTTCACCCAATCTTGAAGATACTTGGTGGTAATGAGCAGTACACCAATCCCACTTGGCTAAGCAAATTTCGTTCTTCTAGGTTGAAGCATTCGTTTTCAATAAAAGTTTGAAATTTCGGGTTTCACGCTGTTTTCTCCTATATTTATACATGAATTTGGAACTCTAACTCAAATACGGCTTGTGCTAGCCCCTTGAAACTTGACACAAAAAAGTAGTTCTTAGTTCTATGTGTATGGTTTGTTTCCTCTTGAAGTTTCCCTAGGAATGAGTGGTGAAACACACTTTCGTTTGGAAGAGGTTGCCAAGCTTCCAAAATACTACGACTGTCCTGAAATCTCAGCATATGTTTTTTCACCCAATCTTGAAGATACTTGGTGGTAATAAGCAGTACACCAATCCCACTTTGCTCAGCAAATTTCGTTCTTCTAGGTTGAAGCATTCGTTTTCAATAAAAGTTTGAAATTTCGGGTTTCACGCTGTTTTCTCCTATATTTATACATGAATTTTGAACTCTAACTCAAATACGGCTTGTGCTAGCCCCTTGAAACTTGACACAATGAAGTAGTTCTTAGTTCTATGTGTATGGTTTGTTTCCTCTTGAAGTTTCCCTAGGAGGGAGTGGTGAAACACACTTTCGTTTGGAAGAGGTTGCCAAGCTTCCAAAATACTACGAGTGTCCTGAAATCTCAGCATATGTTTTTTCCACCCAATCTTGAAGATACTTGGTGGTAATGAGCAGTACACCAATCCCACTTGGCTCAGAAAATTTCGTTCTTCTTGGTTGTAGCATTCGTTACCAATAAGAGTTTGAATTTTCAGGTTTCACTGTGTTTTCTCCTATATTGATACATGAATTTTAACTCTAAATCAAGCACGGTTTGTGCTAGCCCCTTGAAACTTGACACAATAAAGTAGTTTAAGTTCTATGTGAATGGTTTGTTTCCTCTTGAAGTAGCCATAGGAGGGAGTGGTGAAACACACTTTCGTTTGAAACGGGTTGCCAAGCTTCCAAAAAACTACGAGTGTCCTGAAATCTCAGCATATGTTTTTTCACCCAATCTTGAAGATACTTGGGGGTAATGAGCAGTACACCAATCCCACTTGACTCAGCAAATTTCGTTCTTTTAGGTTGAAGCATTCGTTTGCAATAAGAGTTTGAGTTTTCAGGTTTCACTCTGTTTTCTCCTATATCGATACAGGAATTTGGAACTCTAAATCAAGAACGGTTTGTGCTAGCCCTTTGAAACTTGACACAATAAAGTAGTTCTAAGTTCTATCTGTACGGTTTGTTCCTCTTGAAGTTGCCCTAGGAGGGAGTGGTGAAGCACACATTCGTTTGAAAGGGGTTTCCAAGCTTCCAAAAAACTACGAGTGTCCTGAAATCTCATCATATGTTTTTTCACCCAATCTTGAAGATATTTGGTGATAATGAGCAGTACACCAATCCCACTAGGTTCAGCAAATTTCGTTCTTCTAGGTTGAAGCATTCGTTGGCAGTAAGAGTTTGAATTTTCAGGTTTCACTCTGTTTTCTCCTATATTGATAGATGAATTTGGAACTCCAAATCAAACACGGTTTGTGCTAGCCCTTTGAAACTTGACACAATAAAGTAGTTCTAAGTTCTATCTGTATGGTTTGTGTCCTATTGAAGTTTCCCTAGGAGGGAGTTGCGAAACACACTTTCGTTTGGAAGAGGTTGCCAAGCTTCCAAAATACTACGAGTGTCCTGAAATCTCAGCATATGTTTTTTCACCCAATTTTGAAGATACTTGGGGGTAATGAGCAGTACACCAATCCCACTTGACTCAGCAAATTTCGTACATGTAGGTTGAAGCATTCGTTTGCAATAAGAGTTTGAATTTTCAGGTTTCACTCTGTTTTCTCCTATATTGATACATGAATTATAACTCTAAATCAAGCACGGTTTGTCCTAGCCCCTTGAAACTTGACACGATAAAGTAGTTCTAAGTTCTATCTGTATGGTTTGTTTCCTCTTGAAGTTGCCCTAGGAGGGATTGGTGAAACACGCTTTCGTTTGGAAGAGGTTTCCAAGCTTCCAAAATACTACGAGTGTCCTGAAATCTCAGCATATGTTTTTTTCACCCAATCTTGAAGATACTTGGTGGTAATGAGCAGTACACCAATCCCACTTGACTCAGCAAATTTCGTACATGTAGGTTGAAGCATTCGTTTGCAATAATAGTTTGAATTTTCAGGTTTCACTCTGTTTTCTCCTATATTGATACATGAATTTGGAACTCTTTATCAAGCACGGTTTGTGCTAGCCCCTTGAAACTTGACACAATAAAGTAGTTCTAAGTTCTATCTGTACGGTTTGTTTCCTCTTGAAGTTTCCCTAGGAGGGAGTGGTGAAACACACTTTCGTTTGGAAGAGGTTGCCAAGCTTCCAAAATACTACGAGTGTCCTGAAATCTCAGCATATGTTTTTTTCACCCAATCTTGAAGATACTTGGTGGTAATGAGCAGTACACCAATCCCACTTGGCTCAGCAAATTTCGTTCTTCTTGGTTGAAGCATTCGTTTGCAATAAGAGTTTGAATTTTCAGGTTTCACTCTGTTTTCTCCTATATTGATATATGAATTTGGAACTCTAAATCAAGCACGGTTTGTGCTAGCCCCTTGAAACTTGACAAAATAAAGTAGTTTTAAGTTCTATGTGAATGTTTCGTTTCCTCTTGAAGTAGCCCTAGGAGGGAGTGGTGAAACACACTTTCGTTTGAAACGGGTTGCAAAGCTTCCAAAAAACTACGAGTGTCCTGCAATCTCAGCATATGTTTTTTCACCCAATCTTGAAGATACTTGGGGGTAATGAGCAGTACACCAATCCCACTTGACTCAGCAAATTTCGTTCTTTTAGGTTGAAGCATTCGTTTGCAATAAGAGTTTGAGTTTTCAGGTTTCACTCTGTTTTCTCCTATATTGATACAGGAATTTGGAACTCTAAATCAAGAACGGTTTGTGCTAGCCCTTTGAAACTTGACACAATAAAGTAGTTCTAAGTTCTATCTGTACGGTTTGTTTCCTCTTGAAGTTGCCCTAGGATTGAGTGGTGAAGCACACATTTGTTTGAAAGGGGTTGCCAAGTTTCCAAAAAACTACGAGTGTCCTGAAATCTCAGCATATGTTTTTTCACCCAATCTTGAAGATACTTGGTGATAATGAGCAGTACACCAATCCCACTGGGTTCAGCAAATTTCGTTCTTCCAGGTTGAAGCATTCGTTTGCAATAAGAGTTTGAATTTTCAGGTTTCACTCTGTTTTCTCCTATATTGATAGATGAATTTGGAACTCTAAATCAAGCACGGTTTGTGCTAGCCCCTTGAAACTTGACACAATAAAGTAGTTTTAAGTTCTATGTGAATGTTTCGTTTCCTCTTGAACTAGCCCTAGGAGGGAGTGGTGAAACACACTTTCGTTTGAAACGGGTTGCAAAGCTTCCAAAAAACTACGAGTGTCCTGAAATCTCAGCATATGTTTTTTCACCCAATCTTGAAGATACTTGGTGGTAATGAGCACTACACCAATCCCACTTGGCTAAGCAAATTTCGTTCTTCTAGGTTGAAGCATTCGTTTTCAATAAAAGTTTGAAATATCGGGTTTCACGCTGTTTTCTCCTATATTTATACATGAATTTGGAACTCTAACTCAAACACGGTTTGTGCTAGCCCCTTGAAACTTGACACAATAAAGTAGTTCTAAGTTCTATCTGTATGGTTTGTTTCCTCTTGAAGTTTCCCTAGGAGGGAGTGGTGAAACACA
>NW_027511330.1:0-26096 GCF_048772815.1 Callospermophilus lateralis
AGTGAAACCTATAATTTCTAACTGTTCCTGAAAAAGAATGCTACAAGCTAGAAGAACAAAACTTGGGCATCCACGTTTGATTGGTGTACTGATCAATACTTGAAAGAATCATGAGATTGGATGAAAAAATATATGTTGAGATTTCAGGAGACGGTAGTTTTTTGGAAGCTTAACAACGCCTTTCATTGAAAGTGTTATTCGCCAGTCTCTGCTTAAGGCTACATCAGGAGGAAACAAACCTTAGAGATAGAACTTAGAACTACTTTATTGTGTCAAGTTTCAAGAATCTAGCACAAACCATATTTGATTTAGAGTTCGAACGCATCTGTCAATATTGGAGAAAACAGAGTGAAAACTAAAATTCAAACTGTTACTGCAAACGAATGCTTCAACCTAGGAGAACAAAACTTGAACATCCATGTTTTATTGGTTTACTGCTGATTACATGAAATGATCATGAAGGTCGGAAAAAAAAATATGTTGAGATTTCAGGAGACTGTTGTATTTTGGCAGCCTAACAACGCCTTTCATTGAATGTGTCTTTCGTGAGTCTCTGCTTAGGTCTACATCCAGAGGAAACAAAAATAAAAATAGAATGTAGAACTAGTTTACTGTTTCGAGTTTCAAGAAGCTAGCACAAACCGTGTTTGATTTAGAGTTCGAACTACATTTGTCAGTATAGGAGAAAACAGAGTGAAACCTAAAAATTCAAACTGTTACTCCAAAAGAATGCTTCAATCTAGGAGAACTAAACTTTGGCATCCAAGCGGGATTGGTGTACTGATCATTACTTGAAAGTATCATGAAGATTGGATGAAAAAATATATGTTGAGTTTTCAGGAGACTCTAGTGTGTTGGAAGTTTGGGAACCCCTTTCAGTATAAGTGTTATTCGCCAGTCCCAGCTTTAGGATACAAGAGGAAACAAACCTTAGAGATAGAACGTAGAACTACTTTATTGTGTCAAGTTTCAAGAAGCTAGCACAAACTGTGTTTGATTTAGAGTTCTAACTGCATCTGTCAATATAGGAGAAACAGAGTGAAACCTATAATTTCTAACTGTTCCTGCAAACGAATGCTACAACCTAGAAGAACAAAACTTGGGCATCCACGTTTGATTGGTGTACTGATCAATACTTGAAAGAATCATGACGATTGGATGAAAAAATATATGTTGAGATTTCAGGAGACGGTAGTTTTTTGGAAGCTTAACAACGCCTTTCATTGAAAGTGTTATTCGCCAGTCTCTGCTTAAGGCTACATCAAGAGGAAACAAACCTTAGAGATAGAACGTAGAACTACTTTATTGTGTCAAATTTCAAGAAGCTAGCACAAACCATGTTTGATTTAGAGTTCGAACTGCATCTGTCAATATAGGAGAAAACAGAGTGAAAACTAAAAATTCAAACTGTTACTGCAAACGAATGCTTCAACCTAGGAGAACGAAACTTGAACATCCACGTTTTATTGGTGTACTGCTCATTACTTGAAATTATCATGAAGGTTGGAAAAAAATATGTTGAGATTTCAGGAGACTGTAGTATTTTGGCAGCCTAAAAACGCCTTTCATTGAATGTGTTTTTCGTCAGTCTATGCTTAGGTCTACATCCAGGGAAACAAAAAATAAAAATAGAATGTAGAACTACTTTACTGTTTCAAGTTTCAAGAAGCTAGCACAAACCGTGTTTGATTTAGAGTTCGAACTACATTTGTCAGTATAGGAGAAAACAGAGTGAAACCTAAAAATTCAAACTGTTACTCCAAAAGAATGCTTCAATCTAGGAGAACTAAACTTTGGCATCCAAGCGGGATTGGTGTACTGATCATTACTTGAAAGTATCATGAAGATTGGATGAAAAAATATATGTTGAGATTTCAGGAGACTCTAGTGTGTTGGAAGTTTGGGAACCCCTTTCAGTATAAGTGTTATTCGCCAGTCCCAGCTTTAGGATACAAGAGGAAACAAACCTTAGAGATAGAACGTAGAACTACTTTATTGTGTCAAGTTTCAAGAAGCTAGCACAAACCGTGTTTGATTTAGAGTTCTAACTGCATCTGTCAATATAGGAGAAAACAGAGTGAAACCATTAATTTCTAACTCTTTCTGCAAACGAATGCTACAACCTAGAAAAACAAAACTTGGGCATCCACGTTTGATTGGTGTACTCATCAATACTTGAAAGAATCATGACGATTGGATGAAAAAATATATGTTGAGATTTCAAGAGACGGTAGTTTTTTGGAAGCTTAACAACGCCTTTCATTGAAAGTGTTATTCGCCAGTCTCTGCTTAAGGCTACATCAAGAGGAAACAAACCTTAGAGATAGAACGTAGAACTACTTTATTGTGTCAAATTTCAAGAAGCTAGCACAAACCATGTTTGATTTAGAGTTCGAACTGCATCTGTCAATATAGGAGAAAACAGAGTGAAAACTAAAAATTCAAACTGTTACTGCAAACGAATGCTTCAACCTAGGAGAACGAAACTTGAACATCCACGTTTTATTGGTGTACTGCTCATTACTTGAAATTATCATGAAGGTTGGAAAAAAATATGTTGAGATTTCAGGAGACTGTAGTATTTTGGCAGCCTAAAAACGCCTTTCATTGAATGTGTTTTTCGTCAGTCTATGCTTAGGTCTACATCCAGGGGAAACAAAAAATAAAAATAGAATGTAGAACTACTTTACTGTTTCAAGTTTCAAGAAGCTAGCACAAACCGTGTTTGATTTAGAGTTCGAACTACATTTGTCAGTATAGGAGAAAACAGAGTGAAACCTAAAAATTCAAACTGTTACTCCAAAAGAATGCTTCAATCTAGGAGAACTAAACTTTGGCATCCAAGCGGGATTGGTGTACTGATCATTACTTGAAAGTATCATGAAGATTGGATGAAAAAATATATGTTGAGATTTCAGGAGACTCTAGTGTGTTGGAAGTTTGGGAACCCCTTTCAGTATAAGTGTTATTCGCCAGTCCCAGCTTTAGGATACAAGAGGAAACAAACCTTAGAGATAGAACGTAGAACTACTTTATTGTGTCAAGTTTCAAGAAGCTAGCACAAACCGTGTTTGATTTAGAGTTCTAACTGCATCTGTCAATATAGGAGAAAACAGAGTGAAACCATTAATTTCTAACTCTTTCTGCAAACGAATGCTACAACCTAGAAAAACAAAACTTGGGCATCCACGTTTGATTGGTGTACTCATCAATACTTGAAAGAATCATGACGATTGGATGAAAAAATATATGTTGAGATTTCAAGAGACGGTAGTTTTTTGGAAGCTTAACAACGCCTTTCATTGAAAGTGTTATTCGCCAGTCTCTGCTTAAGGCTACATCAAGAGGAAACAAACCTTAGAGATAGAACGTAGAACTACTTTATTGTGTCAACTTTCAAGAAGCTAGCACAAACCATGTTTGATTTAGAGTTCGAACTGCATCTGTCAATATAGGAGAAAACAGAGTGAAAACTAAAATTCAAACTGTTACTGCAAACGAATGCTTCAACCTAGGAGAACGAAACTTGAACATCCACGTTTTATTGGTGTACTGCTCATTACTTGAAATTATCATGAAGGTTGGAAAAAAATATGTTGAGATTTCAGGAGACTGTAGTATTTTGGCAGCCTAACAACGCCTTTCAATGAATGTGTTTTTCGTCAGTCTATGCTTAGGTCTACATCCAGGGGAAACAAAAAATAAAAATAGAATGTAGAACTACTTTACTGTTTCAAGTTTCAAGAAGCTAGCACAAACCGTGTTTGATTTAGAGTTCGAACTACATTTGTCAATATAGGAGAAAACAGAGAGAAACCTAAAAATTCAAACTGTTACTCCAAAAGAATGCTTCCATCTAGGAGAACTAAACTTTGGCATCCAAGTGGGATTGGTGTACTGATCATTACTTGAAAGTATCATGAAGATTGGATGAAAAAATATATGTTGAGATTTCAGGAGACTCTAGTGTGTTGGAAGTTTGGCAACCCCTTTCAGTATAAGTGTTATTCGCCAGTCCCAGCTGTAGGATACAAGAGGAAACAAACCTTAGAGATAGAACGTAGAACTACTTTATTGTGTCACGTTTCAAGAAGCTAGCACTAACCGTGTTTGATTTAGAGTTCTAACTGCATCTGTCAATATAGGAGAAAACAGAGTGAAACCTATAATTTCTAACTGTTCCTGCAAAAGAATGCTACAACCTAGAAGAACAAAACTTGGGCATCCACGTTTGATTGGTGTACTGAACAATACTTGAAAGAATCATGAGATTGGATGAAAAAATATATGTTGAGATTTCAGGAGACGTTAGTTTTTTGGAAGCTTAACAACGCCTTTCATTGAAAGTGTTATTCCCCAGTCTCTGCTTAAGGCTACATCAGGAGGAAACAAACCTTAGAGATAGAACGTAGAACTACTTTATTGTGTCAAGTTTCAAGAAGCTAGCACAAACCATGTTTGATTTAGAGTTCGAACTTCATCTGCCAATATAGGAGAAAACAGAGTGAAACTAAAAATTCAAACTGTTACTGCAAACGAATGCTTCAACCTAGGAGAACGAAACTTGAACATCCACGTTTTATTGGTGTACTGCTGATTACATGAAATGATCATGAAGGTCGGAAAAAAAAATATGTTGAGATTTCAGGAGACTGTAGTATTTTGGCAGCCTAACAACACCTGTCATTGAATGTGTCTTTCGTCAGTCTCTGCTTAGGTCTACATCCAGAGGAAACAAAAAATAAAAATAGAATGTAGAACTAGTTTACTGTTTCAAGTTTCAAGAAGCTAGCACAAACCGTGTTTGATTTAGAGTTCGAACTACATTTGTCAGTATAGGAGAAAACAGAGTGAAACCTAAAAATTCAAACTGTTACTCCAAAAGAATGCTTCAATCTAGGAGAACTAAACTTTGGCATCCAAGTGGGATTGGTGTACTGATCATTACTTGAAAGTATCATGAAGATTGGATGAAAAAATATATGTTGAGATTTCAGGAGACTCTAGTGTGTTGGAAGTTTGGCAACCCCTTTCAGTATAAGTGTTATTCGCCAGTCCCAGCTTTAGAATACAAGAGGAAACAAACCTTAGAGATAGAACATAGAACTACTTTATTGTGTCAAGTTTCAAGAAGCTAGCACAAACCGTGTTTGATTTAGAGTTCTAACTGCATCTGTCAATATAGGAGAAAACAGAGTGAAACCTATAATTTCTAACTGTTCCTGAAAAAGAATGCTACAAGCTAGAAGAACAAAACTTGGGCATCCACGTTTGATTGGTGTACTGATCAATACTTGAAAGAATCATGAGATTGGATGAAAAAATATATGTTGAGATTTCAGGAGACGGTAGTTTTTTGGAAGCTTAACAACGCCTTTCATTGAAAGTGTTATTCGCCAGTCTCTGCTTAAGGCTACATCAGGAGGAAACAAACCTTAGAGATAGAACTTAGAACTACTTTATTGTGTCAAGTTTCAAGAAGCTAGCACAAACCATGTTTGATTTAGAGTTCGAACGCATCTGTCAATATAGGAGAAAACAGAGTGAAAACTAAAAATTCAAACTGTTACTTCAAACGAATGCTTCAACCTAGGAGAACGAAACTTGAACATCCACGTTTTATTGGTGTACTGCTGATTACATGAAATGATCATGAAGGTCGGAAAAAAAAATATGTTGAGATTTCAGGAGACTGTTGTATTTTGGCAGCCTAACAACGCCTTTCATTGAATGTGTCTTTCGTGAGTCTCTGCTTTGGTCTACATCCAGAGGAAACAAAAAATAAAAATAGAATGTAGAACTACTTTACTGTTTCGAGTTTCAAGAAGCTAGCACAAACCGTGTTTGATTTAGAGTTCGAACTACATTTGTCAGTATAGGAGAAAACAGAGTGAAACCTAAAAATTCAAACTGTTACTCCAAAAGAATGCTTCAATCTAGGAGAACTAAACTTTGGCATCCAAGCGGGATTGGTGTACTGATCATTACTTGAAAGTATCATGACGATTGGATGAAAAAATATATGTTGAGATTTCAGGAGACGGTAGTTTTTTGGAAGCTTAACAACGCCTTTCATTGAAAGTGTTATTCGCCAGTCTCTGCTTAAGGCTACATCAAGAGGAAACAAACCTTAGAGATAGAACGTAGAACTACTTTATTGTGTCAACTTTCAAGAAGCTAGCACAAACCATGTTTGATTTAGAGTTCGAACTGCATCTGTCAATATAGGAGAAAACAGAGTGAAAACTAAAAATTCAAACTGTTACTGCAAACGAATGCTTCAACCTAGGAGAACGAAACTTGAACATCCACGTTTTATTGGTGTACTGCTCATTACTTGAAATTATCATGAAGGTCGGAAAAAAATATGTTGAGATTTCAGGAGACTGTAGTATTTTGGCAGCCTAACAACGCCTTTCATTGAATGTGTTTTTCGTCAGTCTATGCTTAGGTCTACATCCAGGGGAAACAAAAAATAAAAATAGAATGTAGAACTACTTTACTGTTTCAAGTTTCAAGAAGCTAGCACAAACCGTGTTTGATTTAGAGTTCGAACTACATTTGTCAGTATAGGAGAAAACAGAGTGAAACCTAAAAATTCAAACTGTTACTCCAAAAGAATGCTTCAATCTAGGAGAACTAAACTTTGGCATCCAAGCGGGATTGGTGTACTGATCATTACTTGAAAGTATCATGAAGATTGGATGAAAAAATATATGTTGAGATTTCAGGAGACTCTAGTGTGTTGGAAGTTTGGGAACCCCAAAGAACCCTTTCAGTATAAGTGTTATTCGCCAGTCCCAGCTTTAGGATACAAGAGGAAACAAACCTTAGAGATAGAACGTAGAACTACTTTATTGTGTCAAGTTTCAAGAAGCTAGCACAAACCATGTTTGATTTAGAGTTCTAACTGCATCTGTCAATATAGGAGAAAACAGAGTGAAACCTATAATTTCTAACTGTTTCTGCAAACGAATGCTACAACCTAGAAGAACAAAACTTGGGCATCCACGTTTGATTGGTGTACTGATCAATACTTGAAAGAATCATGACGATTGGATGAAAAAATATATGTTGAGATTTCAAGAGACGGTAGTTTTTTGGAAGCTTAACAACGCCTTTCATTGAAAGTGTTATTCGCCAGTCTCTGCTTAAGGCTACATCAAGAGGAAACAAACCTTAGAGATAGAACGTAGAACTACTTTATTGTGTCAACTTTCAAGAAGCCAGCACAAATCATGTTTGATTTAGAGTTCGAACTGCATCTGTCAATATAGGAGAAAACAGAGTGAAAACTAAAAATTCAAACTGTTACTGCAAACGAATGCTTCAACCTAGGAGAACGAAACTTGAACATCCACGTTTTATTGGTGTACTGCTCATTACTTGAAATTATCATGAAGGTCGGAAAAAAAAATATGTTGAGATTTCAGGAGACTGTAGTATTTTGGCAGCCTAACAACGCCTTTCATTGAATGTGTTTTTCATCAGTCTATGCTTAGGTCTACATCCAGGGGAAACAAAAAATAAAAATAGAATGTAGAACTACTTTACTGTTTCAAGTTTCAAGAAGCTAGCACAAATCGTGTTTGATTTAGAGTTCGAACTACATTTGTCAATATAGGAGAAAACAGAGAGAAACCTAAAAATTCAAACTGTTACTCCAAAAGAATGCTTCAATCTAGGAGAACTAAACTTTGGCATCCAAGTGGGATTGGTGTACTGATCATTACTTGAAAGTATCATGAAGATTGGATGAAAAAATATATGTTGAGATTTCAGGAGACTCTAGTGTGTTGGAAGTTTGGCAACCCCTTTCAGTATAAGTGTTATTCGCCAGTCCCAGCTGTAGGATACAAGAGGAAACAAACCTTAGAGATAGAACGTAGAACTACTTTATTGTGTCAAGTTTCAAGAAGCTAGCACAAACCGTGTTTGATTTAGAGTTCTAACTGCATCTGTCAATATAGGAGAAAACAGAGTGAAACCTATAATTTCTAACTGTTCCTGCAAAAGAATGCTACAACCTAGAAGAACAAAACTTGGGCATCCACGTTTGATTGGTGTACTGAAAAATACTTGAAAGAATCATGAGATTGGATGAAAAAATATATGTTGAGATTTCAGGAGACGTTAGTTTTTTGGAAGCTTAACAACGCCTTTCATTGAAAGTGTTATTCCCCAGTCTCTGCTTAAGGCTACATCAGGAGGAAACAAACCTTATAGATAGAACGTAGAACTACTTTATTGTGTCAAGTTTCAAGAAGCTAGCACAAACCATGTTTGATTTAGAGTTCGAACTGCATCTGTCAATAAAGGAGAAAACAGAGTGAAAACTAAAAATTCAAACTGTTACTGCAAACGAATGCTTCAACCTAGGAGAACGAAACTTGAACATCCACGTTTTATTGGTGTACTGCTGATTACATGAAATGATCATGAAGGTCGGAAAAAAAAATATGTTGAGATTTCAGGAGACTGTAGTATTTTGGCAGCCTAACAACACCTGTCATTGAATGTGTCTTTCGTCAGTCTCTGCTTAGGTCTACATCCAGAGGAAACAAAAAATAAAAATAGAATGTAGAACTAGTTTACTGTTTCAAGTTTCAAGAAGCTAGCACAAACCGTGCTTGATTTAGAGTTCGAACTACATTGGTCAGTATAGGAGAAAACAGAGTGAAACCTAAAATTCAAACTGTTACTCCAAAAGAATGCTTCAATCTAGGAGAACTAAACTTTGGCATCCAAGTGGGATTGGTGTACTGATCATTACTTGAAAGTATCATGAAGATTGGATGAAAAAATATATGTTGAGATTTCAGGAGACTCTAGTGTGTTGGAAGTTTGGCAACCCCTTTCAGTATAAGTGTTATTCGCCAGTCCCAGCTTTAGAATACAAGAGGAACCAAACCTTAGAGATAGAACGTAGAACTACTTTATTGTGTCAAGTTTCAAGAAGCTAGCACAAACCGTGTTTGATTTAGAGTTCTAACTGCATCTGTCAATATAGGAGAAAACAGAGTGAAACCTATAATTTCTAACTGTTCCTGAAAAAGAATGCTACAAGCTAGAAGAACAAAACTTGGGCATCCACGTTTGATTGGTGTACTGATAAATACTTGAAAGAATCATGAGATTGGATGAAAAAATATATGTTGAGATTTCAGGAGACGGTAGTTTTTTGGAAGCTTAACAACGCCTTTCATTGAAAGTGTTATTCGCCAGTCTCTGCTTAAGGCTACATCAGGAGGAAACAAACCTTAGAGATAGAACTTAGAACTACTTTATTGTGTCAAGTTTCAAGAAGCTAGCACAAACCATGTTTGATTTAGAGTTCGAACGCATCTGTCAATATAGGAGAAAACAGAGTGAAAACTAAAAATTCAAACTGTTACTGCAAACGAATGCTTCAACCTAGGAGAACGAAACTTGAACATCCACGTTTTATTGGTGTACTGCTGATTACATGAAATGATCATGAAGGTCAGAAAAAAAAATATGTTGAGATTTCAGGAGACTGTTGTATTTTGGCAGCCTAACAACGCCTTTCATTGAATGTGTCTTTCGTGAGTCTCTGCTTAGGTCTACATCCAGAATAAACAAAAAATAAAAATAGAATGTAGAACTACTTTACAGTTTCGAGTTTCAAGAAGCTAGCACAAACCGTGTTTGATTTAGAGTTCGAACTACATTTGTCAGTATAGGAGAAAACAGAGTGAAACCTAAAAATTCAAACTGTTACTCCAAAAGAATGCTTCAATCTAGGAGAACTAAACTTTGGCATCCAAGCGGGAATGGTGTACTGATCATTACTTGAAAGTATCATGAAGATTGGATGAAAAAATATATGTTGAGATTTCAGGAGACTCTAGTGTGTTGGAAGTTTGGGAACCCCTTTCAGTATAAGTGTCATTCGCCAGTCCCAGCTTTAGGATACAAGAGGAAACAAACCTTAGAGATAGAACGTAGAACTACTTTATTGTGTCAAGTTTCAAGAAGCTAGCACAAACCGTGTTTGATTTAGAGTTCTAACTGCATCTGTCAATATAGGAGAAAACAGAGTGAAACCTATAATTTCTAACTGTTCCTGCAAACGAATGCTACAACCTAGAAGAACAAAACTTGGGCATCCACGTTTGATTGGTGTACTCATCAATACTTGAAAGAATCATGAAGATTGGATGAAAAGATATAGATTGAGATTTCAGGAGACGGTAATTTTTTGGAAGCTTAGCAACGCCTTTCATTGAAAGTGTTATTCGCCAGTCTCTGCTTAAGGCTACATCAAGAGAAAACAAACCTTAGAGATTGAACGAAGAACTACTTTATTGTGTCAAGTTTCAAGAAGCTAGCACAAACCATGTTTGATTTAGAGTTCGAACTGCATCTGTCAATATAGGAGAAAACAGAGTGAAAACTAAAAATTCAAACTGTTACTGCGAACGAATGCTTCAATCTAGGAGAACGAAACTTGAACATCCACTTTTTATTGGTGTACTGCTGATTACTTGAAATTATCATGAAGGTCGGAAAAAAAAATATGTTGAGATATCAGGAGAATGTAGTATTTTGGCAGCCTAACAACACCTGTCATTGAATGTGTCTTTCGTCAGTCTCTGCTTAGGTCTACATCCAGAGGAAACAAAAAATAAAAATAGAATGTAGAACTACTTTACTGTTTCAAGTTTCAAGAAGCTAGCACAAACCGTGTTTGATTTAGAGTTCGAACTACATTTGTCAGTATAGGAGAAAACAGAGTGAAACATAAAAATTCAAACTGTTACTCCAAAAGAATGCTTCAATCTAGGAGAACTAAACTTTGGCATCCAAGTGGGATTGGTGTACTGATCATTACTTGAAAGTATCATGAAGATTGGATGAAAAAATATATGTTGAGATTTCAGGAGACTCTAGTGTGTTGGAAGTTTGGCAACCCCTTTCAGTATAAGTGTTATTCGCCAGTCCCAGCTTTAGGATACAAGAGGAAACAAACCTTACAGATAGAACGTAGAACTACTTTATTGTGTCAAGTTTCAAGAAGCTAGCACAAACCGTGTTTGATTTAGAGTTCTAACTGCATCTGTCAATATAGGAGAAAACAGAGTGAAACCTATAATTTCTAACTGTTCCTGCAAAAGAATGCTACATCCTAGAAGAACAAAACTTGGGCATCCACGTTTGATTGGTGTACTGATCAATACTTGAAAGAATCATGACATTGGATGAAAAAATATATGTTGAGATTTCAGGAGACGTTAGTTTTTTGGAAGCTTAACAACGCCTTTCATTGAAAGTGTTATTCGCCAGTCTCTGCTTCAGGCTACATCAGGAGGAAACAAACCTTAGAGATAGAACGTAGAACTACTTTATTGTGTCAAGTTTCAAGAAGCTAGCACAAACCATGTTTGATTTAGAGTTCGAACTGCATCTGTCAATATAGGAGAAAACAGAGTGAAAACTAAAAATTCAAACTGTTACTGCAAACGAATGCTTCAACCTAGGAGAACGACACTTGAACATCCACGTTTTATTGGTGTACTGCTGATTACATGAAATGATCATGAAGGTCGGAAAAAAAAATATGTTGAGATTTCATGAGACTGTAGTATTTTGGCAGCCTAACAACACCTGTCATTGAATGTGTCTTTCGTCAGTCTCTGCTTAGGTCTACATCCAGAGGAAACAAAAAATAAAAATAGAAAGTAGAACTACTTTACTGTTTCAAGTTTCAAGAAGCTAGCACAAACCGAGTTTGATTTAGAGTTCGAACTACATTTGTCAGTATAGGAGAAAACAGAGTGAAACCTAAAAATTCAAACTGTTACTCCAAAAGAATGCTTCAATCTAGGAGAACTAAACTTTGGCATCCAAGTGGGATCGGTGTACTGATCATTACTTGAAAGTATCATGAAGATTGGATGAAAAAATATATGTTGAGATTTCAGGAGACTCTAGTGTGTTGGAAGTTTGGCAACCCCTTTCAGTATAAGTGTTATTCGCCAGTCCCAGCTTTAGGATACAAGAGGAAACAAACCTTACAGATAGAACGTAGAACTACTTTATTGTGTCAAGTTTCAAGAAGCTAGCACAAACCGTGTTTGATTTAGAGTTCTAACTGCATCTGTCAATATAGGAGAAAACAGAGTGAAACCTATAATTTCTAAGTGTTCCTGCAAAAGAATGCTACAACCTAGAAGAACAAAACTTGGGCATCCACGTTTGATTGGTGTACTGATCAATACTTGAAAGAATCATGAGATTGGATGAAAAAATATATGTTGAGATTTCAGGAGACGGTAGTTTTTTGGAAGCTTAACAACGCCTTTCATTGAAAGTGTTATTCGCCAGTCTCTGCTTAAGGCTACATCAGGAGAAAACAAACCTTAGAGATAGAACGTAGAACTACTTTATTGTGTCAAGTTTCAAGAAGCTAGCACAAACCATGTTTGATTTAGAGTTCGAACGCATCTGTCAATATAGGAGAAAACAGAGTGAAAACTAAAAATTCAAACTGTTACTGCAAACGAATGCTTCAACCTACGAGAACGAAACTTGAACATCCACGTTTTATTGGTGTACTGCTGATTACATGAAATGCTCATGAAGGTCGGAAAAAAAAAATATGTTGAGATTTCAGGAGACTGTAGTATTTTGGCAGCCTAACAACGCCTTTCATTGAATGTGTCTTTCGTGAGTCTCTGCTTAGGTCTACATCCAGAGGAAACAAAAAATAAAAATAGAATGTAGAACTACTTTACTGTTTCGAGTTTCAAGAGCTAGCACAAACCGTGTTTGATTTAGAGTTCGAACTACATTTGTCAGTATAGGAGAAAACAGAGTGAAACCTAAAAATTCAAACTGTTACTCCAAAAGAATGCTTCAATCTAGCAGAACTAAACTGTGGCATCCAAGTGGGATTGGTGTACTGATCATTACTTGAATGTATCATGAAGATTGGATGAAAAAATATATGTTGAGATTTCAGGAGACTCTAGTGTGTTGGAAGTTTGGGAACCCCTTTCAGTATAAGTGTTATTCGCCAGTCCCAGCTTTAGGATACAAGAGGAAACAAACCTTAGAGATAGAACGTAGAACTACTTTATTGTGTCAAGTTTCAAGAAGCTAGCACAAACCGTGTTTGATTTAGAGTTCTAACTGCATCTGTCAATATAGGAGAAAACAGAGTGAAACCTATAATTTCTAACTGTTCCTGCAAACGAATGCTACAACCTAGAAGAACAAAACTTGGGCATCCACGTTTGATTGGTGTACTGATCAATACTTGAAAGAATCATGAAGATTGGATGAAAAAATATATGTTGAGATTTCAAGAGACGGTAGTTTTTTGGAAGCTTAACAACGCCTTTCATTGAAAGTGTTATTCGCCAGTCTCTTCTTAAGGCTACATCAAGAGGAAACAAACCTTAGAGATAGAACGTAGAACTACTTTATTGTGTCAACTTTCAAGAAGCTAGCACAAACCATGTTTGATTTAGAGTTCGAACTGCATCTGTCAATATAGGAGAAAACAGAGTGAAAACTAAAAATTCAAACTGTTACTGCAAACGAATGCTTCAACCTAGGAGAACGAAACTTGAACATCCAAGTTTTATTGCTGTACTGCTCATTACTTGAAATTATCATGAAGGTCGGAAAAAAAAATATGTTGAGATTTCAGGAGACTGTAGTATTTTGGCAGCCTAACAACGCCTTTCATTGAATGTGTTTTTCGTCAGTCTCTGCTTATGTCTACATCCAGAGGAAACAAAAAATAAAAATAGAATGTAGAACTACTTTACTGTTTCAAGTTTCAAGAAACTAGCACAAACCGTGTTTGATTTAGAGTTCGAACTACATTTGTCAATATAGGAGAAAACAGAGTGAAACCTAAAAATTCAAACTGTTACTCCAAAAGAATGCTTCAATCTAGGAGAACTAAACTTTGGCATCCAAGTGGGATTGGTGTACTGATCATTATTTGAAAGTATCATGAAGATTGGATGAAAAAATATATGTTGAGATTTCAGGAGACTCTAGTGTGTTGGAAGTTTGGCAACCCCTTTCAGTATAAGTGTTATTCGCCAGTCCCAGCTGTAGGATACAAGAGGAAACAAACCTTAGAGATAGAACGTAGAACTGCTTTATTGTGTCAAGTTTCAAGAAGCTAGCACAAACCGTGTTTGATTTAGAGTTCTAATTGCATCTGTCAATATAGGAGAAAACAGAGTGAAACCTATAATTTCTAACTGTTCCTGCAAACGAATGCTACAACCTAGAGGAACAAAACTTGGGCATCCACGTTTGATTGGTGTACTGATCAATACTTGAAAGAATCATGAAGATTGGATGAAAAAATATATGTTGAGATTTCAGGAGACGGTAGTTTTTTGGAAGCTTAACAACGCCTTTCATTGAAAGTGTTATTCGCCAGTCTCTGCTTAAGGCTACATCAAGAGGAAACAAACCTTAGAGATAGAACGTAGAACTACTTTATTGTGTCAAGTTTCAAGAAGCTACAAAAACCATGTTTGATTTAGAGTTCGAACTGCATCTGTCAATATAGGAGAAAACAGAGTGAAAACTAAAAATTCAAACTGTTACTGCAAACGAATGCTTCAACCTAGGAGAACGAAACTTGAACATCCACGTTTCATTGGTGTACTGCTCATAACTTGAAATTATCATGAAGGTCGGAAGAAAAAATATGTTGAGATTTCAGGAGACTGTAGTATTTTGGCAGCCTAACAACGCCTTTCATTGAATGTGTCTTTCGTCAGTCTCTGCTTAGGTCTACATCCAGGGGAAACAAAAAATAAAAATAGAATGTAGAACTACTTTACTGTTTCAAGTTTCAAGAAGCTAGCACAAACCGTGTTTGATTTAGAGTTCGAACTACATTTGTCAATATAGGAGAAAACAGAGTGAAACCTAAAAATTCAAACTGTTACTCCAAAAGAATGCTTCAATCTAGGAGAACTAAACTTTGGCATCCAAGTGCGATTGGTGTACTGATCATTACTTGAAAGTATCATGAAGATTGGATGAAAAAATATATGTTGAGATTTCAGGAGACTCTAATGTGTTGGAAGTTTGGCAACCCCTTTCAGTATAAGTGTTATTCGCCAGTCCCAGCTGTAGGATACAAGAGGAAACAAACCTTAGAGATAGAACGTAGAACTACTTTATTGTGTCAAGTTTCAAAAGCTAGCACAAACCGTGTTTGATTTAGAGTTTTAACTGCATCTGTCAATATAGGAGAAAACAGAGTGAAACCTATAATTTCTAACTGTTCCTGCAAACGAATGCTACAACCTAGAGGAACAAAACTTGGGCATCCACGTTTGATTGGTGTACTGATCAATACTTGAAAGAATCATGAAGATTGGATGAAAAAATATATGTTGAGATTTCAGGAGACGGTAGTTTTTTGGAAGCTTAACAACGCCTTTCATTGAAAGTGTTATTCGCCAGTCTCTGCTTAAGGCTACATCAAGAGGAAACAAACCTTAGAGATAGAACGTAGAACTACTTTATTGTGTCAAGTTTCAAGAAGCTAGCACAAACCGTGTTTGATTTAGAGTTCTAACTGCCTCTGTCAATGTAGGAGAAAACAGAGTGAAACCTATAATTTCTAACTGTTCCTGCAAACGAATGCTACAACCTAGAAGAACAAAACTTGTGCATCCACGTTTGATTGGTGTACTGATCAATACTTGAAAGAATCATGAAGATTGGATGAAAAAATGTATGTTGAGATTTCAGGAGACGGTAGTTTTTTGGAAGCTTAACAACGCCTTTCATTGAAAGTGTTATTCGCCAGTCTCTTCTTAAGGCTACATCAAGAGGAAACAAAAATTAGAGATAGAACGTAGAACTACTTTATTGTGTCAAGTTTCAAGAAGCTAGCACAAACCTTGTTTGATTTAGAGTTCTAACTGCATCTGTCAATATAGGAGAAAACAGAGTGAAACCTATAATTTCTAACTGTTCCTGCAAACGAATGCTACAACCTAGAAGAACAAAACTTGGGCATCCACGTTTGATTGGTGTACATATCAATACTTGAAAGAATCATGAAGATTGGATGAAAAAATATATGTTGAGATTTCAGGAGACGGTAGTTTTTTGGAAGCTTAACAACGCCTTTCATTGAAAGTGTTATTCGCCAGTCTCTGCTTAAGGTACATCGAGAGGAAACAAACCTTAGAGATAGAACGTAGAACTACTTTATTGTGTCAAGTTTCAAGAAGCTAGCACAAACCATGTTTGATTTAGAGTTCGAACTGCATCTGTCAATATAGGAGAAAACAGAGTGAAAACTAAAAATTCAAACTGTTACTGCAAACGAATGCTTCAACCTAGGAGAACGAAACTTGAACATCCACGTTCTATTGCTGTACTGCTCATTACTTGAAATTATCATGAAGGTCGGAAAAAAAAATATGTTGAGATTTCAGGAGACTGTAGTATTTTGGCAGCCTAACAACGCCTTTCATTGAATGTGTCTTTCGTCAGTCTCTGCTTAGGTCTACATCCAGGGGAAACAAAAAATAAAAATAGAATGTAGAACTACTTTACTGTTTCAAGTTTCAAGAAGCTAGCACAAACCGTGTTTAATTTAGAGTTCGAACTACATTTGTCAATATAGGAGAAAACATAGTGAAACCTAAAAATTCAAACTGTTACTCCAAAAGAATGCTTCAATCTAGGAGAACTAAACTTTGGCATCCAAGTGGGATTGGTGTACTGGTCATTACTTGAAAGTATCATGAAGATTGGATGAAAAAATATATGTTGAGATTTCAGGAGACTCTAGTGTGTTGGAAGTTTGGCAACCCCTTTCAGTATAAGTGTTATTCGCCAGTCCCAGCTGTAGGATACAAGAGGAAACAAGCCTTAGAGATAGAACGTAGAACTACTTTATTGTGTCAAGTTTCAAGAAGCTAGCACAAACCGTGTTTGATTTAGAGTTCTAACTGCATCTGTCAATATAGGAGAAAACAGAGAGAAACCAATAATTTCTAACTGTTCCTGCAAACGAATGCTACAACCTAGAAGAACAAAACTTGGGCATCCACGTTTGATTGGTGTACTGATCAATACTTGAAAGAATCATGAAGATTGGATGAAAAAATATATGTTGAGATTTCAGGAGACGGTAGTTTTTTGGAAGGTTAACAACGCCTTTCATTGAAAGTGTTATTCGCCAGTCTCTGCTTAAGGCTACATCGAGAGGAAACAAACCTTAGAGATAGATCGTAGAACTACTTTATTGTGTCAAGTTTCAAGAAGCTAGCACAAACCATGTTTGATTTAGAGTTCGAACTGCATCTGTCAATATAGGAGAAAACAGAGTGAAAACTAAAAATTCAAACTGTTACTGCAAACGAATGCTTCAACCTAGGAGAACGAAACTTGAACATCCACGTTTTATTGGTGTACTGCTCATTACTTGAAATCATCATAAAGGTCGGAAAAAAATATGTTGAGATTTCAGGAGACTGTAGTATTTTTGCAGCCTAACAACGCCTTTCATTGAATGTGTCTTTCGTCAGTCTCTGCTTAGGTCTACATCCAGAGGAAACAAAAAATAAAAATAGAATGTAGAACTGCTTTACTGTTTCAAGTTTCAAGGAGCTAGCACAAACCGTGTTTGATTTAGAGTTCGAACTACATTTGTCAATATAGGAGAAAACAGAGTGAAACTAAAAATTCAAACTGTTACTCCAAAAGAATGCTTCAATCTAGGAGAACTAAACTTTGGCATCCAAGTGGGATTGGTGTACTGATCATTACTTGAAAGTATCATGAAGATTGGATGAAAAAATATATGTTGAGATTTCAGGAGACTCTAGTGTGTTGGAAGTTTGGCAACCCCTTTCAGTATAAGTGTTATTCTCCAGTCCCAGCTGTAGGATACAAGAGGAAACAAACCTTAGAGATAGAACGTAGAACTGCTTTATTGTGTCAAGTTTCAAGAAGCTAGCACAAACCGTGTTTGATTTAGAGTTCTAACTGCATCTGTCAATATAGGAGAAAACAGAGTGAAACCTATAATTTCTAACTGTTCCTGCAAACGAATGCTACAACCTAGAGGAACAAAACTTGGGCATCCACGTTTGATTGGTGTACTGATCAATACTTGAAAGAATCATGAAGATTGGATGAAAAAATATATGTTGAGATTTCAGGAGACGGTAGTTTTTTGGAAGCTTAACAACGCCTTTCATTGAAAGTGTTATTCGCCAGTCTCTGCTTAAGGCTACATCAAGAGGAAACAAACCTTAGAGATAGAACGTAGAACTACTTTATTGTGTCAAGTTTCAAAAAGCTACAAAAACCATGTTTGATTTAGAGTTCGAACTGCATCTGTCAATATAGGAGAAAACAGAGTGAAAACTAAAAATTCAAACTGTTACTGCAAACGAATGCTTCAACCTAGGAGAACGAAACTTGAACATCCACGTTTCATTGGTGTACTGCTCATAAATTGAAATTATCATGAAGGTCGGAAGAAAAAATATGTTGAGATTTCAGGAGACTGTAGTATTTTGGCAGCCTAACAACGCCTTTCATTGAATGTGTCTTTCATCAGTCTCTGCTTAGGTCTACATCCAGGGGAAACAAAAAATAAAAATAGAATGTGGAACTACTTTACTGTTTCAAGTTTCAAGAAGCTAGCACAAACCGTGTTTGATTTAGAGTTCGAACTACATTTGTCAATATAGGAGAAAACAGAGTGAAACCTAAAAATTCAAACTGTTACTCCAAAAGAATGCTTCAATCGAGGAGAACTAAACTTTGGCATCCAAGTGCGATTGGTGTACTGATCATTACTTGAAAGTATCATGAAGATTGGATGAAAAAATATATGTTGAGATTTCAGGAGACTCTAGTGTGTTGGAAGTTTGGCAACCCCTTTCAGTATAAGTGTTATTCGCCAGTCCCAGCTGTAGGATACAAGAGGAAACAAACCTTAGAGATAGAACGTAGAACTACTTTATTGTGTCAAGTTTCAAGAAGCTAGCACAAACCGTGTTTGATTTAGAGTTTTAACTGCATCTGTCAATATAGGAGAAAACAGAGTGAAACCTATAATTTCTAACTGTTCCTGCAAACGAATGCTACAACCTAGAGGAACAAAACTTGGGCATCCACGTTTGATTGGTGTACTGATCAATACTTGAAAGAATCATGAAGATTGGATGAAAAAATATATGTTGAGACTTCAGGAGACGGTAGTTTTTTGGAAGCTTAACAACGCCTTTCATTGAAAGTGTTATTCGCCAGTCTCTGCTTAAGGCTACATCAAGAGGAAACAAACCTTAGAGATAGAACGTAGAACTACTTTATTGTGTCAAGTTTCAAGAAGCTACAAAAACCATGTTTGATTTAGAGTTCGAACTGCATCTGTCAATATAGGAGAAAACAGAGTGAAAACTAAAAATTCAAACTGTTACTGCAAACGAATGCTTCAACCTAGGAGAACGAAACTTGAACATCCACGTTTCATTGGTGTACTGCTCATTACTTGAAATTATCATGAAGTTCGGAAAAAAAAATATGTTGAGATTTCAGGAGACTGTAGTATTTTGGCAGCCTAACAACGCCTTTCATTGAATGTGTCTTTCGTCAGTCTCTGCTTAGGTCTACATCCAGGGGAAACAAAAAATAAAAATAGAATGTAGAACTACTTTACTGTTTCAAGTTTAAAGATTCTAGCACAAACCGTGTTTGATTTAGAGTTCGAACTACATTTGTCAATATAGGAGAAAACAGAGTGAAACCTAAAAATTCAAACTGTTACTCCAAAAGAATGCTTCAATCTAGGAGAACTAAACTTTGGCATCCAAGTGGGATTGGTGTACTGATCATTACTTGAAAGTATCATGAAGATTGGATGAAAAAATATATGTTGAGATTTCAGGAGACTCTAGTGTGTTGGAAGTTTGGCAACCCCTTTCAGTATAAGTGTTATTCGCCAGTCCCAGCTGTAGGATACAAGAGGAAACAAACCTTAGAGATAGAACGTAGAACTACTTTATTGTGTCAAGTTTCAAGAAGCTAGCACAAACCGTGTTTGATTTAGAGTTCTAACTGCCTCTGTCAATGTAGGAGAAAACAGAGTGAAACCTATAATTTCTAACTGTTCCTGCAAACGAATGCTACAACCTAGAAGAACAAAACTTGGGCATCCACGTTTGATTGGTGTACTGATCAATACTTGAAAGAATCATGAAGATTGGATGAAAAAATGTATGTTGAGATTTCAGGAGACGGTAGTTTTTTGGAAGCTTAACAACGCCTTTCATTGAAAGTGTTATTCGCCAGTCTCTTCTTAAGGCTACATCAAGAGGAAACAAACCTTAGAGATAGAACGTAGAACTACTTTATTGTGTCAAGTTTCAAGAAGCTAGCACAAACCGTGTTTGATTTAGAGTTCTAACTGCATCTGTCAATATAGGAGAAAACAGAGTGAAACCTATAATTTCTAACTGTTCCTGCAAACGAATGCTACAACCTAGAGGAACAAAACTTGGGCATCCACGTTTGATTGGTGTACTGATCAATACTTGAAAGAATCATGAAGATTGGATGAAAAAATATATGTTGAGATTTCAGGAGACGGTAGTTTTTTGGAAGCTTAACAACGCCTTTCATTGAAAGTGTTATTCACCAGTCTCTGCTTAAGGCTACATCAAGAGGAAACAAACCTTAGAGATAGAACGTAGAACTACTTTATTGTGTCACGTTTCAAGAAGCTAGCACAAACCATGTTTGATTTAGAGTTCGAACTGCATCTGTCAATATAGGAGAAAACAGAGTGAAAACTAAAAATTCAAACTGTTACTGCAAACGAATGCTTCAACCTAGGAGAACGAAACTTGAACATCCACGTTTTATTGGTGTACTGCTCATTACTTGAAATCATCATGAAGGTCGGAAAAAAAATATGTTGAGATTTCAGGAGACTGTAGTATTTTGGCAGCCTAACAACGCCTTTCATTGAATGTGTCTTTCGTCAGTCTCTGCTTAGGTCTACATCCAGAGGAAACAAAAAATAAAAATAGAATGTAGAACTGCTTTACTGTTTCAAGTTTCAAGAAGCTAGCACAAACCGTGTTTGATTTAGAGTTCGAACTACATTTGTCAATATAGGAGAAAACAGAGTGAAACTAAAAATTCAAACTCTTACTCCAAAAGAATGCTTCAATCTAGGAGAACTAAACTTTGGCATCCAAGTGGGATTGGTGTACTGATCATTACTTGAAAGTATCATGAAAATTGGATGAAAAAATATATGTTGAGATTTCAGGAGACTCTAGTGTGTTGGAAGTTTGGCAACCCCTTTCAGTATAAGTGTTATTCGCCAGTCCCAGCTGTAGGATACAAGAGGAAACAAACCTTAGAGATAGAACGTAGAACTACTTTATTGTGTCAAGTTTCAAGAAGCTAGCACAAACCGTGTTTGATTTAGAGTTCTAACTGCCTCTGTCAATGTAGGAGAAAACAGAGTGAAACCTATAATTTCTAACTGTTCCTGCCAACGAATGCTACAAACTAGAAGAACAAAACTTGGGCATCCACGTTTGATTGGTGTACAGATCAATACTTGAAAGAATCATGAAGATTGGATGAAAAAAATATATGTTGAGATTGCAGGAGACGGTAGTTTTTTGGAAGCTTAACAACGCCTTTCATTGAAAGTGTTATTCGCCAGTCTCTGCTTAAGGCTACATCAAGAGGAATCAAACGTTAGAGACAGAACGTAGAACTACTTTATTGTGTCAAGTTTTCAAGAAGCTAGCACAAACCATGTTTGATTTAGAGTTCGAACTGCATCTGTCAATATAGGAGAAAACAGAGTGAAAACTAAAAATTCAAACTCTTACTGCAAACGAATGGCTTCAACCTAGGAGAACGAAACTTGAAACATCCACGTTTTATTGCTGTACTGCTCATTACTTGAAATTATCATGAAGGTCGGAAAAAAATATGTTGAGATTTCAGGAGACTGTAGTATTTTGGCAGCCTAACAACGCCTTTCATTGAATGTGTCTTTCGTCAGTCTCTGCTTAGGTCTGCATCCAGAGGAAACAAAAAATAAAAATAGAATGTAGAACTACTTTACTGTTTCAAGTTTCAAGAAGCTAGCACAAACCGTGTTTGATTTAGAGTTCGAACTACTTTTGTCAATATAGGAGAAAACAGAGTGAAACCTAAAAATTCAAACCGTTACTCCAAAAGAATGCTTCAATCTAGGAGAACTACACTTTGGCATCCAAGTGGGATTGGTGTACTGGTCATTACTTGAAAGTATCATGAAGATTCGATGAAAAAATATATGTTGAGATTTCAGGAGACTCTAGTGTGTTGGAAGTTTGGAAACCCCTTTCAGTATAAGTGTTATTCGCCAGTCCCAGCTGTAGGATACAAGAGGAAACAAACCTTAGAGATAGAACGTAGAACTAATTTATTGTGTCAAGTTTCAAGAAGCTAGCACAACCGTGTTTGATTTAGAGTTCTAACTGCATCTGTCAATATAGGAGAAAACAGAGTGAAACCTATAATTTCTAACTGTTCTTGCAAACGAATGCTACAAACTAGAAGAACAAAACTTGGGCATCCACGTTTGATTGGTGTACTGATCAATACTTGAAAGAATCATGAAGATTGGATGAAAAAATATATGTTGAGATTTTCAGGGAGACGGTAGTTTTTTGGAAGCTTAACACGCCTTTCATTGAAAGTGTTATTCGCCAGTCTCTGCTTAAGGCTACATCAAGAGGAAACAAAACGTTAGAGACAGAATGTAGAACTACTTTATTGTGTCAAGTTTCAAGAAGCTAGCACAAACCATGTTTGATTTAGAGTTCGAACTGCATCTGTCAATATAGGAGAAAACAGAGTGAAAACTTAAAATTCAAACTGTTACTGCAAATGAATGCTTCAACCTAGGAGAACGAAACTTGAACATCCACGTTTTTATTGGTGTACTGCTCATTACTTGAAATTATCATGAACCTCGGAAAAAAAAATATGTTGAGATTTCAGGAGACTGTAGTATTTTTTGCAGCTAACAACGCCTTTCATTGAATGTGTCTTTCGTGAGTCTCTGCTTAGGTCTACATCCAGAGGAAACAAAAAATAAAAATAGAATGTAGAACTACTTTACTGTTTCAAGTTTCAAGAAGCTAGCACAAACGTGTTTGATTTAGAGTTCTAACTGCATCTGTCAATATAGGAGAAAACAGAGTGAAACCTATAATTTCTAACTGTTCCTGCAAACGAATGCTACAACCTAGAAGAACAAAACTTGGGCATCCACGTTTGATTGGTGTACTGATCAATACTTGAAAGAATCATGAAGATTGGATGAAAAAATATATGTTGAGATTTCAGGAGACGGTAGTTTTTTGGAAGCTTAACAACGCCTTTCATTGAAAGTGTTATTCGCCAGTCTCTGCTTAAGGCTACATCAAGAGGAAACAAACCTTAGAGATAGAACGTAGAACTACTTTATTGTGTCAAGTTTCAAGAAGCTAGCACAAACCATGTTTGATTTAGAGTTCGAACTGCATCTGTCAATATAGGAGAAAACAGAGTGAAAACTAAAAATTCAAACTGTTACTGCAAACAAATGCTTCAACCTAGGAGAACGAAACTTGAACATCCACGTTTTATTGGTGTACTGCTCATTACTTGAAATTATCATGAAGGTCGGAAAAAAAAATATTTTGAGATTTCAGGAGACGGTAGTATTTTGGCAGCCTAACAACGCCTTTCATTGAATGTGTCTTTCGTCAGTCTCTGCTTAGGTCTACATCCAGGGGAAACAAAAAATAAAAATAGAATGTAGAACTACTTTACTGTTTCAAGTTTCAAGAAGGTAGCACAAACCGTGTTTGATTTAGAGTTCGAACTACATTTGTCAATATAGGAGAAAACTGAGTGAAACCTAAAAATTCAAACTGTTACTCCAAAAGAATGCTTCAATCTAGGAGAACTAAACTTTGGCATCCAAGTGGGATTGGTGTACTGATCATTACTTGAAAGTATCATGAAGACTGGATGAAAAAATATATTTTGAGATTTCAGGAGACTCTAGTGTGATGGAAGTTTGGCAACCCCTTTCAGTATAAGTGTTATTCGCGAGTCCCAGCTGTAGGATACAAGAGGAAACAAACCGTAGAGATAGAACATAGAACTACTTATTTGTGTCAAGTTTCAAGAAGCTAACACCAACCGTGTTTGATTTAGAGTTCTACTGCATCTGTCAATATAGGAGAAAACAGAGTGAAACCTATAATTTCTAACTGTTCCTGCAAACGAATGCTACAACCTAGAAGAACAAAACTAGGGCATCTACGTTTGATTGGTGTACTGATAAATAATTGAAAGAATCATGAAGATTGGATGAAAAAATATATGTTGAGATTTCAGGAGACGGTAGTTTTTTGGAATCTTAACAACGCCTTTCATTGAAAGTGTTATTCGCCAGTCTCTTTCTTAAGGCTACATCAAGAGGAAACAAACCTTAGAGATAGAACGTAGAACTACTTTATTGTGTCAAGTTTCAAGAAGCTAGCACAAACCATGTTTGATTTAGAGTTCGAACTGCATCTGTCAATATAGGAGAAAACAGAGTGAAAATTAAAATTCAAACTGTTACTGCAAACGAATGCTTCAACCTAGGAGAACGAAACTTGAACATCCACGTTTTATTGATGTACTCCTCATTACTTGAAATCATCATGAAGGTCGGAAAAAAAAATGTTGAGATTTCAGGAGACTGTAGTATTTTGGCGCCTAACAACGCCTTTCATTGAATGTGTCTTTCCTCCGTCTCTGCTTAGGTCTACATCCAGAGGAAACAAAAAATAAAAATAGAATGTAGAACTACTTTACTGTTTCAAGTTTCAAGAAGCTAGCAAAAACCGTGTTTGATTTAAAGTTCGAACTACATTTGTCAATATAGGAGAAAACAGAGTGAAACCTAAAAATTCAAACTGTTACTCCAAAAGAATGCTTCAATCTAGGAGAACTAAACTTAGGCATCCAAGTGGGATTGGTGTACTGATCATTACTTGAAAGTATCATGAAGATTCGATGAAAAAATATATGTTGAGATTTCAGGAGACTCTAGTGTGTTGGAAGTTTGGCAACCCCTTTCAGTATAAGTGTTATTCGCCAGTCCCAGCTTTAGGAAACAAGAGGAAACAAACCTTAGAGATAGAACGTAGAACTACTTTATTGTGTCAAGTTTCAAGAAGCTAGCACAAACCGTGTTTGATTTAGAGTTCTAACTGCATCTGTCAATACAGGAGAAAACAGAGTGAAACCTATAATTTCTAACTGTTCCTGCAAACGAATGCTACAAAGTAGAAGAACAAAACTTGGGCATCCACGTTTGATTGGTGTACTGATCAATACTTGAAAGAATCATGAAGATTGGATGAAAAAATATATGTTGAGATTTCAGGAGACGGTAGTTTTTTGGAAGCTTAACAACGCCTTTCATTGAAAGTGTTATTCGCCAGTCTCTGCTTAAGGCTACATCAAGAGGAAACAAACCTTAGAGATAGAACGTAGAACTACTTTATTGTGTCAAGTTTCAAGAAGCTAGCACAAACCATGTTTGATTTAGAGTTCGAACTGCATCTGTCAATATAGGAGAAAACAGAGTGAAAACTAAAAATTCAAACTGTTACTGCAAACGAATGCTTCAAGCTAAGAGAACGAAACTTGAACATCCACGTTTTATTGGTGTACTGCTCATTACTTGAAATTATCATGAAGGTCGGAAAAAAAATATGTTGAGATTTCAGGAGACTGTAGTATTTTGGCAGCCTAACAACACCTTTCATTGAATGTGTCTTTCGTCAGTCTCTGCTTAGGTCTACATCCAGAGGAAACAAAGAATAAAAATAGAATGTAGAACTACTTTACTGTTTCAAGTTTCAAGAAGCTAGCACAAACCGTGTTTTATTTAGAGTTCGAACTACATTTGTCAATATAGGAGAAAACAGAGTGAAACCTAAAAATTCAAACTGTTACTCCAAAAGAATGCTTCAATCTAGGAGAACTAAACTTTG
>NW_027511331.1:0-26095 GCF_048772815.1 Callospermophilus lateralis
GAGGAAGGTGAGAGACTTCATCCTCAATGAATGCTTTTTGGGCCATTTTGGTTTTTGATGTGCCTTCTGGAATGTTACATATGTTTTTTTTTTTTTTTTTTTGGTTTTAGTGCCTTCTGGAATGTTACATAATTTTTTTCTTTAGACATTATTGCCAGAGTTCCTATCTTCATCCCAGTGCAGGTGAAATCAAAGATAATTCCAATCTACAGCTTCTGCAATAGCCATCCCTGTACTGCTTGCAGAACTTGCCTGGACACATGTGAACTCACCTAAATGCATTGTGAACTATCTGTTGGTGCAGCGACTTGTCGTAGTGTTGGGGTATATTTGCTGATGATGTCATCGGTGGTACAATTTTTCCAAAAGGAGCCGTCAATTGGCTTGGTGTATCTTCCTCCCTTCTGCGTGTCATGATCGTCCAGGTAAAATTTGGGGGGGCCAACAGAGGTGAGGCAAAGAACCTCACCCACCCCCGCTGGTACAAAGACCTCTCCACAGGTGTGGCTCTATACTGGACGGGTAGTCAGTGACGGGTAAGATCCAATTGCAATGGTACCAACTTAACGGGTAAAGACCATATGTACTATTGGACAACCTAAGGCAGGCACGGTCCCTAAGCCACATGCGTGTTGTTTAAACAGAGAGGGGAAGATGTTGAGAGCCACAGCCGAAGGGGCCCCAGCAAAATTCCTGCTGCCAGCAAACTTCCAGCTGCCGGCTGATGATTGGCTCACAGCGGCCCCAGCAACAACTAGCTGATTGGCTCCTCTGCGGTGATGCTCAATGGGCTGTTTCCCTGCCCTTTCAGACCACAAAACTGCTCATTGGGGGACTTTTTTTGACTTTGCCCACATGACCCAGCCAATCGGCCTCAAGAGCAGGAGGATTGTGGGAGGCGGAGAGAGGCTCATGTGGGAGGGAGAGGTTTTGGGAAGCCAGTGGTGGCAGTTGGGGCTCTGAAGGTTTTTCCTGAGAGGCTGTTTTGTTTGGCGTGTGTGGTTCTAAAAATAAAGTTCGTTTCTTTTGGCAAGTGGCTCCTGATTGTGCCCAGCAAGACTGCGGCATTATCCTAATATTTCTACAATAACTGACCCAGTTTAACATCAATGCAAGTAGATTCCTGTGGGAGAGGACATGATGTGTATTTTGACGTTCATTTTTATGTAACAGTGGTACATTACTATTTCTTCAGTTTATGCACATCATAGGATATATATTTGATCCACAAGTTCACAAATATATAGGCATTTGTTTCACTTTCAATCACTTTCTGCTTCAAAACACATGTATTCCTCCAGGTTTCTTGACTGGTCTTTTCATGAGACTTCTTTCCAAACACATTATTTCCGATTTCCATAATCACTTTTGAAGCAAAACTCACACATTCTTCATGAAAAACCATAATGCTGATATAACCATTAGATATATTACTGGTTGGAATGAAGGATTGTATATCAATGTAAGATTTTCTGTATATTTTCAGATATCAATTCAATCCATTATTTAAAGTTAGAACCAGTTATAATATTTATTTACAGTATGGTCTATTCATTCATTATTTCTATAATTATAGACACAGTGTACACCATTTTTACCTCCAAAAATAATTTATACGTCTTCAAAATATTGCTCCCAGAAATGGTGGAAGAAATACTCATGTCACCTGATCTACATATACATTTTACCACAGTAGTATTCTGCACACAGAAAGAAGAGGTCAAACTTATGTTTGTACCAAAGCCTAAATGAAAAGTGAGCATGGATTACGGAAAACATCCATGTCCATGTTGCCTAATGCTCTCAAAAGTTCATCCTATTGGTGACTACATGTTTGTTTCTTCCTAAGATTATATATTCAAACTCAAGCCTGTTGAAAATGTATAATTCGATCACTCACTTTATACTTTGCCTGATATCCTAATGTCAATTGATATCTGCATTCCTACTTTTTTCCCCAGTTCATCCTTTTGACAGACTCTCCACATGTGCTGACAATTACATTCACTCTATCCGAAACCCTACAGCTAAAGATCTTTTTATCCAAATCCTATACTCACTCTTCTTTCAAAACCTACCAACTATCTTACTAATCCTACAAATTATCCCTTTTTGACTGGATGTTCTCTTCAACATTCAATAAACCAAGGTACAAGTAATTATGCCATTGTATATCGATTTATCTGAGACATCTGTGCAGAATATAATTCAAAGCTAAGAATCCCAGCTAAGGGTCCAATGCAATTCTGGGCTTCAAATATTACCTAGATGTCTGTTTTCATACTTATAATTCACTTATATTCTTATAAATATCGCACGTTCCCAATACCATAATTCATCCCGCAGAATGATTCCTAACCCAAATGGAACATGTTATTAACCCTGACCATACACTGTTCTCTCAATCTAACTTTACTGAAGAGCAGGGACAGAGTTGGTCTTTCAATACAGAAATTAGGGGATCTTCCACTTGCTGAGAACCTCCAAGGTCATTAAAGAAATGATCCCAGGATTAAATGTAGGCAGCTATGAATGACGTCAGAGAGCAAAAGTCATCTTCCATGACAAACAACCTGGTTAGCATGAAGGGATGTGTCTGAATCAACATTTCTTTTCTTAATGTATAGAAGATGGACCAAACCACGCCTATCTGGAGAGCTTTTTTGGGGTGCCTATGGTTGATATACCATGCAAAATTGTGAAAGTTTCACTGGAAGTAGGGGCAGCCTCCAACTCATTGGACTCTTGGAAGCAACTGTTAGGACAAATTGGTTGCCAAGGCAGTAACCTGATTCAGTTCCTGAAGGAAGTGACCTACGTCACTTCCTTGGTGAAGGAATTCTCTGAACTTGGGATCCATGAAGACAGGCACCCAGAGCCAGTCCCAGTCCCAGTCCCAGTGGGCTCACTTGTTCGGTTTTACCAAGGACAGGGTCAGTCTTTCTTGGTACCTACCTATGTGAGGATAGCCAAAGGCCAGGAGAGCTCTGAAGAGGGACCTTTTCTGAGAAAGCAGGTAGTGGCTCACCGCTGGCTCCTGACAACTTCACAGAGTTGGCCAAGGAGACCAGATCTGAGTCAGGACAGGACATTTCGGGAGAACATTGTATGGCCCACCAGTCAGAGGACACTCTGGATACTCACAGACCTACTTGGGGGAAGGAGGTGCCTTTGTGGGAGTGGTTGTGGTTTTGTGGTTTTGTCACATGTTCTGAGAATAGGTAGAAAATGCGGTTTGTTTGGTTTGGATTGCACTGTTTCTAGTAAGTCGTTTGACATGTGAGTGTTTCTATGTCTGTGTATCCCACTGTGTCTGTGGTTGTAGACATTAGAAAAGAGAATGAATTAATGGATGTGTCCTGTCTAGTAGAAAGCTTCCTGGCATTCATCCTGCCCAATTGATGAATGGACCGCGGCTTGCCTTCTGGATGGGCAAAACCTACTATCTTCCTAAGATCCTGTTTTCTTCCTGAATTCTGGCCACTCTCCAGAATAGGCTCATGGTTTTGTGTCCAAGATATATACAACCTCCAAGCTCTGTGACATGACCATGTACTTGATAGCTAAAGTGAATGGGGAGCATCTCAGAAAACTCAGATATCAGTGTGACCTGGAAAGTCTCAGTGGAGAAACCCTGCTTTGGGTCTTTTGCTTACCTGTTTTTCTGTTGCCCTAAATGTCAGGAAGGTCTTTGCCTCTGGCCACCCCTTTGTGAAGCCTGAAGAAAACAGTTTTCAAATGAAAATGAATGGGCATCACCTGTTGCTCTTTGCTTAATTGCTTTGTAAAAGGATGTGTCTGAATCAGCCTCTTGGTTCTGTGTGAGGTTGTGGCTTAGATTCTCAGCACCTGATGCATCTAAAGATAGATTCCATGTGTGCACTCAAAACAGAAATGGCAAATGAGTCTCTTGCCTTCCTCTATTAGATTCCTGACCTTCATCAAGTAAGAATCAGGATCCTTTAGTTCAAATGAGTTCTTTGAACCCCTGCAGAAGTGCTTGGGTTTGCTGATGACTCCAAATCACATAAAGAATCTATACCTGACAGTCAGTAGGCCTCAAATTGGAAAAGCAGAACAGTATTAACTACATCCCTATTTGATCAGTTCTGGTTCACAGGAAGGGTGTGTAGGCCACCCTGACTTTCGGCAAATTAGGGGCAAGGGAGCTTATTTTGGACGGTGTCTTGGTCTGCGCCCCTCATGGAAACCTCCAGCGAGAGGTTATGATGAGTGTCTATATGGAAAAACATGAGGGCCATGTGGGAGTGTTTTGGTTTCAATTGTGGTCATTTGTGTGGCAGTTGGAAAAGATGACTGTGTCCACCTGGGTTTCAACTCTTGTGGGATTCCCCTTGGAGACTGAGTTCTGGAACTGACCTTAGAGAAGTATTGCCATGAATTGTGTTGGGATTTTCGGAGGCCACACATGAGAGTCACCCTTGGAAACTGAGATCTAGGCCCAGGGTGGCTTTCCACAGAGCACTGGGAATCTCAGCGAGGATATCACTTGATTATATTCTGAAAAACTTGGAAGCAATAGTTGAGAGTCAAAACACACATGGACCTCACATTGTAGACCTCAATGTGGCTGGCTTTATGTGACATTGGGCCACTCTTTCGGAGGACTTGCCTGTGAGAGTTCTCTAGAGCTTCCATTGAAATGAGATTCCTCAACATTTAATGGTTCCTGAATGAATTGAAACCCACAGTACCTCCAACTTCATCCTTGAAAAATGGCTAGAAAATACCATGAAATTTTTGAAATTTCCATGACCAGCTGGCACTGGAAATCCATTTGATGTCCTGGTGCTTATCATGAGTATACAAGACAGTGTCTGGTTTGACTGAGTTTCATGATAATGGTGTAGAAAAGAGATGCCAGTAAGTTGGAGCCTGCTGAGTAGTGGGCCAAGAGCAGTAGAGTGTAGGTGTGTGAAAAAACATCTGTGGTGCGGCCACGTGGATCTGCCATTGGCTTAGAAATGGTTTGTGACTGACATGTGCAGCTAGCAGACCTTTGGATGTAAAGGCATCTTGTTGAATGGAGAGGTTTCAGGGCAATGTTCAGAATCATATTGCTATGGTCAAGGGGGCAACTATGTGTGATAGAAGCCTGCTTGGTACATTCTCCTGCCGATCCTGACCACAACATGTGACAGAACTCCCTGCAGCACTGTATCGCAGTTAAACTCCTTTATTTCGTAAAGTAAATACCAAACTTTCAGTGCAGCATCAAATAACATGACGAAATGTGAAGGATGATCAAATGGCTTCACAGTCCACACGGGGAGACACATAGACCCCAGTAGCCCCAGTTTGCCTACAAAGAGAGAATTCAGCACTGCTGCCTCGTGTTTATAGGAAAATAAAAAACCATGTTCTTCAGGTCACATAGATGCAGACTCAGCTTTGATGGTCTCACTACAAAGGAAGCTAAAGCTCCTTACAACAACATATATTTCAAGTGCCCAACCTCAGAGGCATTTTCTCAAGAAGTCTTAAGGCCGACACAGCTCCATGTTTGTGGTATTTACCCTGTCCCTTACTTTTGGAAACTCCTCTACCACCTTCAAGGTTGTGAACTCCTGAGCATTTTGCATTCCAGATATTTATTATGAACTCAAACAACAACAAGTGCTGGTGAGGATGTGGAGAAAAGGGTAAACTTGTACATTGCTGGTGGGACTGCAAATTGGTGCAGCCAAATTGGAAAGCAGTATGGAGATTTCTTGTAGAACTGGGAATGGAACCACCATTTGACCCAGGTATTCCCCTTCTCAGTCTATTCCCTAAAGACCTAAAAAAAATGCTACAGGGACACTGATACATTGATGTTCATAGCAGCACAATTTACAATAGCAAGACTGTGGAACCAACCTAGATGCACTTCCATAGATGAATGGATAAAAAATGTGGCATTTATACACAATGGAATATTACTCTGCATTAAAAAATGACAAAATGATATAACTTGCAGAGAAATGGATGGCATTAGAGCAGATTATGCTAAGTGAAGCTAGCCAATCCGTAAAACCAAATGCCAAATGTCTTTATTGATATAAAGAGAGTAACTAAGAACAGAGTAGGGACGAATAGAATTAGAAGAAAATTAACATTAAACAGGGATGAGAGGAGGAAGGGAAAGGGAGAGAGAAGGGAAATTGCATGGAAATAAAAGGAGACCCTCAGGGTTATATAAATTACATACAAGAGGAGGTGAGGGAAAGGAAAAAATTATACAAGGGGGAGAAATGAATTACAGTAAAGAGGTAGAGAGAGAAGAGGGGAGGGGAGGTAAGGGGAGGGGGATAGTAGAGGTTAGGAAAGGCAGCAGAATACGACAGACACTAGTATGGCAATATGTAAATCAATGGATGTGTAACTGATGTGATTCTGCAATCTGTTTACGGGGTAAAAATGGGAGTTCATTACCTACTTGAAACACAGTGTGGAATATGATATATCAAGAACTATGTAATGTTTTGAACAAGCATAAATAAAAATTAAAAAAAAAAAAGAAAACTAACTTTGGTGAATGGTGCAAAGAAATCCTAATATTTCTACAGTAACTGACACAGTTTAACATCAATGCCAGTAGATTCCTGTGGGACATGATGTGTATTTTGATGTTCATTGTTATTCAACACTGGTACATTACTATTTCTTCAGTTTATTCACATCATATTATAATATTTCATCCACAAGTAAGCAAATTTATCGTCATTTTTTTCAATTTCAATCACTTCCTTCTTCAGAACTCATGAATTCCTCGGTGTTCCTTGACTGGCCTTTTCATGAGACTTCTTTCCAAACACATTATTTTCGATTTCCATAATCACTTTTGAAGCAAAACTCACACAAACTTCATGATAAACCGTAACCTAATATTAACATTAGGTGTATAACTGGTTGTCATGAATGATTGCATATCAATATAAGATTTCTTATATATTTTCAGATATCAATTCAATCCATTACTTAAAGTGGAACAAGTTATATTATTTATTGAAATTAAGGTCTATTCATGCATTATCTGTATATTCATAGAAACAGGGTACACCTCTTTTTACCCCCAATGCTAATTTATACGTCTTCAAAATACTGCTCCTAGAAATGGTGGAAGAAATAATCATGTCATCTGATCTACATACACATTTTATCACAGTAATATTCTGGAAACAAAATGCAAAGGTCCCACTTAGGATTGTACCAAAGTCTAAATGGAAAGTGAACATGGATTACTAACAACATCCATGTCCATGTTGCCTAATGCTCTCAAATGTCAATCCTATTGGTGACCTACATATTTGTTTCTTCCTAAGATTAGATATTCAATCTCAACCCTGTTGAAAATGTCTTATCCTATCACTCACTTTATACTTTGCCTGATTTCCTAATGTCTCTATTGATATCTGCTTTTCTACAAATTTTCCCCATTTCATCATTGTGTCTGATTTCTTCATATGTGCTGACATTTATATTCACTCACTGCCCGAAAAAAAATTGCTAAAGAACTTTTGTTACATATCCTATACTAACTCTACTTGCTAAACATAACGACTATCTTCTTAATCCTACCGACAATCCCTTTTGACTGGATGTTCTCTTCAGCATTCAATCATCCAAGGTTCAAGTTCCTCTGCCATTGTATATCCATTTATTTGAGACATATGTGCACAATTCAAAGCTAAATATCCCAATCAACTGCCCAAAGCCCTTCTGGGATTCAAATCTTACTTTAATTTCTGTTTTCATACATATATTTAACCTCAATATTCTTATAAATATCACAGGTTCCCAATACCATTATTCATCCAGCAGAATGATTCCTAACCCAAATCGAACATGAAATTAACCCTAACCATACACTGTTCACTCAATCTAACTTTACAGAAGAGCAGAGACAGATTGTTCTTACAATACAGGAATGTAGGGGATGCTCCACCTGTTAAGAACCTCAAAGGTCCATGCAGAAATGATCCCTGGAGAAGATGTAGGCAGCAATGAAGGACCTGAGAGACAAAAAGTCATTTTCCATGGCAAACAACCTGGTCAGGATGAAGGGTTGTGTCTGAATCAGCCTCTCTCTTCTTAATGTAGAGAAGATGGACCAAACCAGGCTTGTGTGGAGAGCTGTTCCCGGGTGCCTAAGGTTGATATACCATTCTAAGTTGTGAAAGTGTCAAAGGAAGTAGGGGCAGCCTCCATCTCATGGGACCCTTGGAAGCAACTGTTAGACAAAGTGGTTGCCAAGGCAGTGACCTCATTCAGTTCTTGAAGAAAGTGACCTACCTCACTTCCTTGTTGATGGAACTTTCTGAACTTGGGACCAAGGAAACCAAGCACCAGAGCCAGTCCCAGTCCCAGTCCAAGTGGTCTCATTTGTTTGGAATCACCAAGGACAGAGTCAGTCTTCTTGGTACTGACTGATGTGAGGATGGCCAAATGCCAGGAAAGATCTGAACACGGGCCTTTCCTGACTAAGTATGTAGTGGCTCACCCCTGGCTCCTGACTGCTTCACAGAGTTGGACAAGGAGACCAGATCTGAGACAGGACAGACCATTAACGGGGAACATAGTATGGCAAACCTGTCAGAGGACACTCCGGATAATCACAGCCCTACTTTGGGGAAGGAGGTGTCTTTTTGAGTGTGGGTGTGTGGTTTTGTCTCTGTTATGAGAATAGGTAGAAAAGGAGGTTTCTTTGGTTTGGAGTGAACTGTTTCTAGTAAGTCGTTTTACATGGTGAGTGTTTCTATTTCTGTGTATCCCACTGTGTCCGTGGTTGTATACATTATAAAAGAGAATGCATCAATGCATGTGTCCTCTTTAGTAGAAAGCTTTCCAGTATTCATCCTGCCCATTTAATGAATGGAGCGTGGTTTCCATATCGATAGGAAACACCTACTACCTTTTTAAGTCCCTGTTTTCTTTCTGAATTCTGACAACTCTTAAGAATAGGCTCTTGGGTTTGTGTCCAAGATATGTACCACCTCCAATCTCTGTCACATGGCCATGTACTGGATATCTGAAGGGAATGGCCAACATCTCAGAAAACTCAGATATCAGTGTGACCAGAAAAGTCTCAGTGGAGAAACCCTGCTTTGGCTCTTTTGCTAACCTATTGTTCTGTTGCCCTGAATCTCAGGATGTCTTTGCCTCTGGCCACCCCTTTGGGAAGCCTGAGGAAAACATTTTTTCAAAAGGAAATGAAGGGCATCACCTGTGGCACTTTGCTTAATTGCTTTGAAAAAAGATGTGTCTGAATCAGCCTCTTGGCCCTGTGTGAGGCTGTGGCTTAGATTCTCAGCACCTGATGGATCAAAAGAAAGGTCCCATGTGTGCATCCAAAACCAAAATGGCAAATAGTCACTCATTGTGAATGAATTCTTTTACCTTCATCTGTTAGGATCCTGAATTCCATCAAGGGAGAATAGGAATCCTTTGGGCCAAATGAGTTCTTCAAATCTCTGCAGAGGGGCTTGTGTTTTCTCATGACTCAAATTCACATAAAGAATCTAAACCACAGAGTCAGAAGGCCTCAAATTGAAAAAGCTGAGAAGTATTAATGTCAGGCCTATTTGATCACTCCTGGTTTACAGGAAGTGTGTCCAGGCCACCTTGATGTTAGACAAATGAGGGGAACAGGACCTTAATTTGGACACTGACTTGGGCTGTGGACCTCATTGAAAACTCCAGCCAGACGTTATAAGGAGTGTCTATATGGAAGAAGATGAGGACCATGTGGGAGTGTTTTGGTTTTAATTGTGGTCATTTGTGTGGCGGTTGGAAGAGATGACTGTTCCACTGGGCTTGAACTCTGGTGTGATTCCCCTTAGAGACTGAGTTCTTTAACTGACCTCAGAGAAGTATTGTCATGAATTGTGTTGGGATTTTAGGAGGCCACACATGAGAGTCGCCCTTGGAACCTGAGATCTAGGCCCAGGTTGGATTTCCACAGAACACTGGGAATTTCAGCCCGGATATTACATACAATTTTTCTTAAAGACTTGGCAGCCATATTTGAGTTTAAAACACACATGGACTTCACATTGTAGATCTCAATGGGCCTGGCTTCATGTGACATTTTGGCCACCCTTAGGGAAACCATGCCTGTGAGAGTGCTCCAGTGCTTTCATTGAAATTAGCTTCTTCACCATTTAATGGTTCCTGAATTAATTGAAGCCCTCAGAGCCGCAAACTTCATCCGTGAAAAATGGCTAGAAAATTACCATGAAATTTTTGATATTTTCATGTTCAGCTGGCACTGAAAAAACTTTGGATGTCCTGTTTCTGATCCTGAGTATACCAGACACTGCCTTGATTGACTTTGTTTCATGAAAATGGTGTAGAACAGATGCCAGTAAGTTGGAGCCTGGTGAGTAGTTGGCCTAGAGCAGTGGTATGCAATTGTCTGATAAAACATCTGTGTTGCGTCCATGTGGATCAGCCATTGGCTTCCAAATGGCTTGTGACTGACATGGTGCAGCCAGCAGACCCATATATGTAAAGGCATCTTGTTATATGGAGAGGATTCACTGCAATGTTCAGAATCATATTGCTATTCTCAAGGGGGCAATCTACGTGGGATAGAACGTGGGTTGGTGAATTCTCCTGAAGACCCTGACTCACCATACCTTAAAGAACTCCCTCCACCACTCTGTCCCATTTTAACTCCTTGTATTTCTTGAAGTAAATACCAAACTCCCAGTGGAGCAGCGAGAAACACCACGAAAAGTGGAGGATGACCAATTGGCTTCACAGTCCACACTGAAAGACACTTAGACCCCAGTGTCCATAGTTTACCTACAAAGAGAGAATTCAGCACCGCTGCCTCATGTTCATTGGATAATAAGAAACCATGTCCTCCAAGTAACATAGATGCAGACCCAGCTTTGATGGTCTCTCTACAAATGAACTAAATCTCCTCAGAACATCAAATATTTCAAGTGCCCACCCTTAGAGGCAGTTTCTCAAAAAGCATTTAGGCCAGCAGAGCTGCATGTTTGTGGAATGTTTACCCTGTCCCTTACTTTTAGAATCTTCTCTACCACCTCCAAAGTTGTAAACTCCTGAGAATTCTCCATTCCAGATATATTCACAGATTTTCTAGCTCTTATCCTCTAATTGTGTCTTACTTGAGAAGAATGTAATGTCAAGGCATTGTTCTGGATGAAAGTGGGAAGATTTTTGTGTAGCACATATTTGCATACACATTGGATTCAATTTCCTATTTTCCATTAGAAATGCTGAATCCCTGAAACTAACATATACCCTATTAGACTCTGACTACTAATCCTAATATGATGGAGAAAAATAACACAAACAGAATAGAAATACAAGCAGTTTAGAGGAGGTATGTTTTATAGTTGGAGTTGCCTTTTGCATGGTATAGTGTAGCAGTTATAAATCTAGTCAATTATTTGTTGAAATAGTTCTCCATGCGTTTTTTAAGTTAACAAATAAGTGAATTCCTGTCCCCCTTTCTCTGTAGCCTATTCAGCACACGTATTTTTATATGCACATATAGAATCCTACCTGGTACCACACGTACATTCTTGTGAGGTGGCTGACGTGGCAGATACAAATTGGAAGAAGAGATCACTCCTCCTAAACGCTGCTTGAACTGATAATTCAAATGTGAGTGAGCTTCCTAGTTGAACAACATTATACTTAAATCCATGTTCAGTAAAATGAATATATTTGGATCTGTGAATGATATACATTTCATGGTGAATTTCGTTTGGCATATATATTGCAATTTTTAATGTCTCTCTCTTTGTCTGTATATAAATATATATATATATATATATATATATATATATATATATATATATATATATATACATGCTCAAGATTTTTCAAAACATGAAATATGTGTCTTATTACACACTTCCTAAATTCATTCATATTTATGTTGTGGATTTATAATCAACTTTTCACAAGATTATTCTCAGAAATATTCATCCACCTGAAATACGTATTTGTTTCTTTGTACTGTTTCCACCCCAGATATGCATTCACGGATTTTCAAACTCTTCTACTCTAATTGTGTCTTACTTGGGGTGAAGGTAATGTAAAGGCATTGTTCTGGATGAGAGTGGGAAGATAATTGTGTAGCATATATTTTATACACGTTGGATTCATTTTCCTATATTCCATTGAAAATACTGAATCCCTGACAATAACGCATACCCTACTATACTTTGTCTACTAATCCAAATATGATGGAGAAAAACAACCCAAACAGAATAGAAATACAAACAGTTCAGAGGAGGCATGGGGTATAGTTGGACTTGCCATTTGCATGATAAAGGGTAGGTCTTATAAATCTAGTCAATTTTTAATTGAAATAGTTCTCCATGTGTTGTTAAAGTTAACAAATATGTAAATTCCTCTCTGCCTTTCTCTGTAGCCTATTCAGCACATGAATTTTTATATGCTTATATAGAATACCTGGTATCACACGTTCATTTTTGTGAGGTGACTGACTTGGCAGATACAACTTGTGAGAAGAGATCACTCCTCTAAACGCTGTTGGAAGTGAAAATTCAAACTATGGGTGAGCTTTCTAGTAGAACAACATTATACATAAATCCTTGTTCAGTAAAATAAATATTTTTGCATCTGTGGATGCTATATATTTTATGATGAACTTCGATTGGCATATATATTCCTACATTTTAATGTCTGTGTGTGTGTTTTGTGTGTGTGTGTGAGTGTATATATATATATACATATATATAATTATATGTGTATATATATACACATATATATAATTATGAATATATATATATACACTGACTTGATTTTTAAAATATGAAATATATGTATCTTAAATACACTCCCTAAGTTCATTCATGTTCAAAAATGTGGATTTATAATAAACTTTTCACAAAATTATTCTCAGAAATATTCATCCACCTGAAATACACATTTGTTTCATAGTTCTGAAAACTAACTTCAGTAAATGGTGCTTACAAATCCTAATATTTGTACATTAGCTGACCCAGATTAACATCAATCAAGTAGATTCGTATGGGACATGATGTGTATTCTGACGTTTATTTTCATTCAACACTGGTACATTACTATTGCTTCAGTTTTTACAAATCATAGGAAATATATATTTCATCCACAAGTTCACAAATTTATACGCATTTGTTTCACAATCACTTCCTGCTTCATGAAACATGTATTCCTCCAGGTTTTTTGACTGGTCTTTTCATGAGACTTCTTTCCAAACACATTATTTTCGATTTCCATAATCACTTTTGAAGCAAAACTCACACACCCTTCATGATAAACCATAAACTTAATGTGGCCATTAGATATTTCACTGGTTGGAATGAATGTTTGTATGTCAATATAAGATTTCCTGTATTTTTTCAGATATAATTTCAATCCATTATTTAAAGACAGAACCAGATATATTATTTATTCACAGGATGGTCTATTCATGCATTATCTCTATATGCACAGACATAGGGTACACCTCTTTTCACCCCCATTACTAATTTATACGTCTTGAATATGTTGCTGCCAGAAATGGTGGAAGAAATAGTCATGTCACCTGATCTAAATGTACGTTTTATCACAGTAATATTCTGAACAAAAAAAGCAAAGGTCACACTTAAGATTGTAGCAAAGACTAAATGAAAAGTGAGCATGGATTACTAAACATCCATGTCCAGGTTGCCTAATGCTGTCAAATGTCAATCCTATTGGTCACTACATATTTGTTTCTTTCTTAGATTATATATTCAAACTCAACCCTGTTGAAAATATCTAATCCTATCACTCATTTTATACTTTGCCTGATTTCGTAATGTCTCTATTGATATCAGCTTTCCTAACTATTTTCCCCAGTTCATCATTGTGACAGTCTCTTCACTTGTGCTGACATTAACATTCACTGTCTACCGGAAACCCTAATGCTAAACAACATTTGGTCCAAATCCTATACTCAGTCTTCTTTCTAAACCTACTGAGAATCTTCCGAATCCTACCGACTATCCCTTTTGACTGGAAGTTCTCTTCTACATTTAATCATCCATGGTACAGGGACCTAAGCCATTGTATATCGATTTACCTGACACATCAGTGCAGAACATAATTCAAAGCTACGTATCCCAATCAAGGGCACAATGCCCTTTTGGGCTTCATATCTTAGCTAGATTTCTGTTTTCATACTTATATTTCACCTATATATTCTTGTAAATATCGCAGTTTCCCAATACCATTATTCATCGCGCAGAAAGATTCCTAATCCAAATCGAACCTGTTAGTTAACCTAACCATACACTGTTCAGTCAATTTAACTTTAAAGAGGAGCAGGGATAGAGTTGGTCTTACAATACAGGAATATAGGGGATCTTCCACATGCTGAGAAACTCAAAGGTCCATGCAGAAATGATTCCTGGAGAAGTTGTAAGCAGCTATGGAGGACCTAAGAGACCAAAAGTCATCCTCCATGGCAAACAACCTGGTCAGGATGAAGGGTTGTGTCTGAATCAGCTTCTCTCTTCTTAATGTAGAGAAGATGGACCAAACCAGGCCTGTGTGGAGAGCTGTTCCCAGGTGCCAATGGTTGATATACCAATCTAACTTGTGAAAGTGTCACAGGAAGTAGGGGCAGCCTCCATCTCATGGGACCCTTGAAAGCAATTGTTAGGACAAAGTGGTTGCCACGGCAGTAACCTCATTCAGTTCCTGAATGAAGTGACCTACCCCTCTTCCTTGATGACGGATTTCTCTGAACTTAAGATCCAGGAAGCCAGGCACCCAGAGTCAGTCCCAGTTTCTTTCCCAGTGGGCTCAGTTGTTTGGAATAACCAAGGACAGAGTAAGTCTTCCTTGGTACCTACTGATGTGAGGATTGCCAAATGCCAGGAGAGCTCTGAAAAGGGGAATTTCCTGAGAAAGCAGGTAGTGGCTCACCACTGGCTCCTGAAAACTTCACAGTGTTGGCCAAGGATACCCGATCTGAGAAGGACAGGCCATTTCAAGGAAACATAGTATGGCCCATCAGTCAGAGTACATTCCAATTAGTCACAGACCTACTTGAATAAAGGAGGTGTCGTTGTGGGTGTGGTTGTGATTTTGTGGTTTAGTCTCATGTTCTGAGAATAGGTAAGAAAGGCGGATTGTTTGTTTTGGAGTGGACTGTTTATAGTAAGTCATTTGACAAGGCGATTGTTGGTATGCCTGTGTATCCCACTGTGTCCGTGGTTGTAGACATTATAAAAGATAATGCATCAATGGATGTGTCCTGTCTAGTAGAAAGCTTGCCAACATTCATCCTGCCCAATTTATGAGTGGACTGCAGGTTGCTTTAGGGACGGGCAACACCTACTATCTTCCGGAGTTCCTGTTTTCGTCCTGAATTCTGGCCACTCTTCAGAGCAGGCTCATGGTTTTCTGTCCAAGATATGTACCACCTCCAAGCTCTGTGACATTGCCATATAATGGATAGCTGAAGGGAATAGCAAGCATCTCAGAAAACTCAGATATCAGTGTGACAAAGAAAGTCTCAGTAGAAAAACCCTGCTTTGGGCCTTTTGCTTACCTATTTTTCTGTTGCTCTGAGTGTCAGGAAGGTCTTTGCCTCAGGCCACACCTTTGTGAACCCTGAAGAAAACAGTTTTCAAATGGAAATGAATGGGCATCACCTGTGGCTCTTTGCTTAATTGCTTTGGAAAAGGATGTGTCTGAATCAGCCTCTTGGCCCTGTGTGAGGCAGTGGCTTAGATTCTTAGCACCTGATGGATCAAAAGAAAGATCCCATGTGTCCATCCAAAACCAAAATGGCAAATATTCACTCATTGTGAATGAATTCTTTTACCTTCCTCTGTTAGGATCCTGAATTCCATCAAGGGAGAATAGGAATCCTTTGGGCCAAATGAGTTCTTCAAATCTCTGCAGAGGGGCTTGTGTTTTCTCATGACTCAAATTCACATAAAGAATCTAAACCACAGAGTCAGAAGGCCTCAACTTAAAAAAGCTGAGCAGTATTAATGTCAGGCCTATTTGATCACTCCTGGTTTACAGGAAGTGTGTCCAGGCCACCTTGGTGTTAGACAAATGAGGGGAACAGGACCTTAATTTGGACACTGACTTGGGCTGTGGACCTCATTGAAAACTCCAGCCAGACGTTATAAGGAGTGTCTATATGGAAGAAGATGAGGACCATGTGGGAGTGTTTTGGTTTTAATTGTGGTCATTTGTGTGGCGGTTGGAAGAGATGACTGTTCCACTGGGCTTGAACTCTGGTGTGATTCCCCTTAGAGACTGAGTTCTTTAACTGACCTCAGAGAAGTATTGCAATGAATTGTGTTGGGATTTTAGGAGGCCACACATGAGAGTCGCCCTTGGAACCTGAGATTTAGGCCCAGGTTGGATTTCCACAGAACACTGGGAATTTCAGCCCGGATATTACATACAATTTTTCTTAAAGACTTGGCAGCCATATTTGAGTTTAAAACACACATGGACTTCACATTGTAGATCTCAATGGGCCTGGCTTCATGTGACATTTTGGCCACCCTTAGGGAAACCATGCCTGTGAGAGTGCTCCAGTGCTTTCATTGAAATTAGCTTCTTCACCATTTAATGGTTCCTGAATTAATTGAAGTCCTCAGAGCCGCAAACTTCATCCGTGAAAAATGGCTAGAAAATTACCATGAAATTTTTGATATTTTCATGTTCAGCTGGCACTGAAAATACTTTGGATGTCCTGTTTCTGATCCTGAGTATACCAGACACTGCCTTGATTGACTTTGTTTCATGAAAATGGTGTAGAACAGATATGCCAGTAAGTTGGAGCCTGGTGAGTAGTTGGCCTAGAGCAGTGGTATGCAATTGTGTGATAAAACATCTGTGTTGTGGCCATGTGGATCAGCCATTGGCTTCCAAATGGCTTGTGACTGACATGGTGCAGCCAGCAGACCCATATATGTAAAGGCATCTTGTTATATGGAGAGGATTCACTGCAATGTTCAGAATCATATTGCTATTCTCAAGGGGGCAATCTACGTGGGATAGAACCTTGGTTGGTGCATTCTCCTGAAGACCCTGACTCACCACACCTTAAAGAACTCCCTCCACCACTCTGTCCCATTTTAACTCCTTGTATTTCTTGAAGCAAATACCAAACTCCCAGTGGAGCAGCGAGAAACACCAAGAAAAGTGGAGGATGACCAATTGGCTTCACAGTCCACACTGAAAGACACTTAGACCCCAGTGTCCATAGTTTACCTACAAAGAGAGAATTCAGCACCGCTGCCTCATGTTCATTGGATAATAAGAAACCATGTCCTCCAAGTAACATAGATGCAGACCCAGCTTTGATGGTCTCTCTACAAATGAACTAAATCTCCTCAGAACATCAAATATTTCAAGTGCCCACCCTTAGAAGCAGTTTCTCAAAAAGTATGTAGGCCAGCAGAGCTGCATGTTTCTGGAATGTTTACCCTTTCCCTTACTTTTAGAATCTTCTCTACCACCTCCAATGTTGTAAACTCCTGAGTGTTCTCCATTCCAGATATATATTCACAGATTTTCTAACTCTTATCCTCTAATTGTGTCTTACTTGAGGAGAGTGTAATGTCAAGGCATTGTTCTGGATGAAAGTTGGAAGAATGTTGTGTAGCACATATTTGCATACACATTGGATTCAATTTCCTATTTTCCATTAGAAATGCTGAATCCCTGAAACTAACATATACCCTATTAGACTCTGACTACTAATCCTAATATGATGGAGAAAAATAACACAAACAGAATAGAAATACAGGCAGTTTAGATTAGGTATGTTTTATAGTTGGAGTTGCCTTTTGCATGGTATAGTGTAGCAGTTATAAATCTAGTCAATTATTTGTTGAAATAGTTCTCCATGCGTTTTTAAAGTTAACAAATAATGAATTCCTGTCCCCCTTTCTCTGTAGCCTATTCAGCACACGTATTTTTATATGCACATATAGAATCCTACCTGGTACCACACGTGCATTCTTGTGAGGTGGCTGATTTGGCAGATACAAATTGGAAGAAGAGATCACTCCTCCTAAATGCTGCTTGAACATTTAATTCAAATGTGAGTGAGCTTCCTAGTTGAACAACATTATACATAAATCAATGTTCAGTAAAATGAATATATTTGGATCTGTGGATGATATACATTTCATGGTGAATTTCGTTTGGCATATATATTGCAATTTTTAATGTCTCTCTCTGTTTGTGTATATAAATATGTATATATATATATAGATACACTCTCAAGATTTTTCAAAACATGAAATATGTGTCTTATTACACACTTCCTAAATTCATTCATATTAATGTTGTGGATTTATAATCAACTTTTCACAAGATTATTCTCAGAAATATTCATCCACCTGAAATACTTATTTGTTTCTTAGTACTGTTTCCACCCCAGATATGCATTCACGGATTTTCAAACTCTTCTACTCTAATTGTGTCTTACTTGGGGTGAAGGTAATGTAAAGGCATTGTTCTGGATGAGAGTGGGAAGATAATTGTGTAGCATATATTTTATACACATTGGATTCATTTTCCTATATTCCATTGAATATACTGAATCCCTGACAATAACCCATACCCTACTATACTCTGTCTACTAATCCAAACATGATGGAGAAAAACAACCCAAACATAATAGAAATACAAGCAGTTTAGAGGAGGCATGGGGTATAGTTGGACTTGCCATTTGCATGATAAAGGGTAGGTGTTATAAATCTAGTCAATTTTTAATTGAAATAGTTCTCCATGTGTTGCTAAAGTTAACAAATATGTAAATTCCTCTCCCTTTCTCTGTAGCCTATTCAGCACATTTATTTTTATATGCTTATATAGAATTCTACCTGGTATCACACGTTCATTTTTGTGAGGTGACTGACTTGGCAGATACAACTTGTGAGAAGAGATCACTCATCTAAACGCTGTTGGAACTGAAAATTCAAACTATGGGTGAGCTTTCTAGTAGAACAACATTATACATAAATCCTTGTTCAGTAAAATAAATATTTTTGCATCTGTGGATGCTATATATTTTATGATGAACTTCGATTGGCATATATATAACTACATTTAAATGTCTGTGTGTGTGTTTTGTGTGTGTGTGTGTGTGTGTGTGTGTGTATATATATATATAGACACATATATATGTATATACACATATATATAATTTGAATACATATATATATATATATATATATATATATATATATATATATACACACACACACTGTCCTGATTTTTAAAATATGAAATATATGTTTCTTAAATACACTCCCTAAGTTCATCCATGTTCAAAAATGTGGATTTATAATAAACTTTTCACAAAATTATTCTCAGAAATATTCATCCACCTGAAATACACATTTGTTTCATAGTTCTGAAAACTAACTTCAGTAAATGGTGCTTACAAATCCTAATATTTGTACAGTAACTGACCCAGATTAACATCAATCAAGTAGATTCGTATGGGACATGATGTGTATTCTGACGTTTATTTTCATTCAACACTGGTACATTACTATTTCTTCAGTTTTTACAAATCATAGGAAATATATACTTCATCCACAAGTTCACAAATTTATACGCATTTGTTTCACAATCACTTCCTGCTTCATGAAACATGTATTCCTCCAGGTTTCTTGACTGGTCTTTTCATGAGACTTCTTTCCAAACACATTATTTTCGATTTCCATAATCACTTTTGAAGCAAAACTCACACACCCTTCATGATAAACCATAAACTTAATGTGGCCATTAGATATATAACTGGTTGGAATGAATGTTTGTATGTCAATATAAGATTTCCTGTATTTTTTCAGATATAATTTCAATCCATTATTTAAAGTCAGAACCAGATATATTATTTATTCACAGTATGGTCTATTCATGCAGTATCTCTATATGCACAGACAAAGGGTACACCTCTTTTTACCCCCATTACTAATTTATACGTCTTGAAAATGTTGCTGCTAGAAATGGTGGAAGAAAGAGTCATGTCACCTGATCTACATGTACGTTTTATCACAGTAATATTCTGGACAAAAAAAGCAAAAGTCACACTTAAGATTGTAGCAAAGACTAAATGAAAAGTGAGCATGGATTACTAAACATCCATGTCCAGGTTGCCTAATGCTGTCAAATGTCAATCCTATTGGTCACTACATATTTGTTTCTTTCTTAGATTATATATTCAAACTCAACCCTGTTGAAAATATCTAATCCTATCACTCACTTTATACTTTGCCTGATTTCGTAATGTCTCTATTGATATCAGCTTTCCTAACTATTTTCCCCAGTTCATCATTGTGACAGTCTCTTCACTTGTGCTGACATTAACATTCACTGTCTACCGGAAACCCTATTGCTAAACAACCTTTGGTCCAAATCCTATACTCACTCTTCTTTCTAAACCTACTGAGAATCTTCCGAATCCTACCGACTATCCCTTTTGACTGGAAGTTCTCTTCTACATTTAATCATCCATGGTACAAGGACCTAAGCCATTGTATATCGATTTACCTGACACATCAGTGCAGAACATAATTCAAAGCTACGTATCCCAATCAAGGGCCCAATGCCCTTTTGGGCTTCATATCTTAGCTAGATTTCTGTTTTCATACTTATATTTCACCTATATATTCTTGTAAATATCGCAGTTTCCCAATACCATTATTCATCGCGCAGAAAGATTCCTAATCCAAATCGAACCTGTTAGTTAACCTAACCATACACTGTTCAGTCAATTTAACTTTACAGAAGAGCAGGGATAGAGTTGGTCTTACAATACAGGAATATAGGGGATCTTCCACATGCTGAGAAACTCAAAGGTCCATGCAGAAATGATTCCTGGAGAAGTTGTAAGCAGCTATGGAGGACCTAAGAGACCAAAAGTCATCCTCCATGGCAAACAACCTGGTCAGGATGAAGGGTTGTGTCTGAATCAGCTTCTCTCTTCTTAATGTAGAGAAGATGGACCAAACCAGGCCTGTGTGGAGAGCTGTTCCCAGGTGCCAATGGTTGATATACCAATCTAACTTGTGAAAGTGTCACAGGAAGTAGGGGCAGCCTCCATCTCATGGGACCCTTGAAAGCAATTGTTAGGACAAAGTGGTTGCCACGGCAGTAACCTCATTCAGTTCCTGAATGAAGTTACCTACCTCTCTTCCTTGATGACGGATCTCTCTGAACTTGGGATCCAGGAAGCCAGGCACCCAGAGTCAGTCCCACTTTCTTTCCCAGTGGGCTCAGTTGTTTGGAATAACCAAGGACAGAGTAAGTCTTCGTGGTACCTACTGATGTGAGGATTGCCAAATGCCAGGAGAGCTCTGAAAAGGGGAATTTCCTGAGAAAGCAGGTAGTGGCTCACCACTGGCTCCTGAAAACTTCACAGTGTTGGCCAAGGATACCCGATCTGAGAAGGACAGGCCATTTCAAGGAAACATAGTATGGCCCATCAGTCAGAGTACATTCCAATTAGTCACAGACCTACTTGAATAAAGGAGGTGTCGTTGTGGGTGTGGTTGTGATTTTGTGGTTTAGTCTCATGTTCTGAGAATAGGTAAGAAAGGCGGTTTGTTTGTTTTGGAGTGGACTGTTTATAGTAAGTCATTTGACAAGGCGATTGATTGTATGCCTGTGTATCCCACTGTGTCCGTGGTTGTAGACATTATAAAAGATAATGCATCAATGGATGTGTCCTGTCTAGTAGAAAGCTTGCCAACATTCATCCTGCCCAATTTATGAGTGGACTGCAGGTTGCTTTAGGGACGGGCAACACCTACTATCTTGCAGAGTTCCTGTTTTTTTCCTGAATTCTGGCCACTCTTCAGAGCAGGCTCATGGTTTTCTGTCCAAGATATGTACCACCTCCAAGCTCTGTGACATTGCCATATAATGGATAGCTGAAGGGAATAGCAAGCATCTCAGAAAACTCAGATATCAGTGTGACAAAGAAAGTCTCAGTAGAGAAACCCTGCTTTGGGCCTTTTGATTACCTATTTTTCTGTTGCTCTGAGTGTCAGGAAGGTCTTTGCCTCAGGCCACACCTTTGTGAACCCTGAAGAAAACAGTTTTCAAATGGAAATGAATGGGCATCACCTGTGGCTCTTTGCTTAATTGCTTTGGAAAAGGATGTGTCTGAATCAGCCTCTTGGCCCTGTGTGAGGCAGTGGCTTAGATTCTTAGCACCTGATCGATTAAAAGAAAGATCCCATGTGTCCATCCAAAACCAAAATGGCAAATATTCACTCATTGTGAATGAATTCTTTTACCTTCCTCTGTTAGGATCCTGAATTCCATGAAGGGAGAATAGGAATCCTTTGGGCCAAATGAGTTCTTCAAATCACTGCAGAGGGGCTTGGGTTTTCTCATGACTCAAATTCACATAAAGAATCTAAACCACAGAGTCAGAAGGCCTCTAATTGAAAAATCCGAGCAGTATTAATGGCAGGCCTATTTGATCACTCCTGGTTTACAGGAAGTGTGTCCAGGCCACCTTGATGTTAGACAAATGAGGGGAACAGGACCTTAATTTGGACACTGACTTGGGCTGTGGACCTCATTGAAAACTCCAGCCAGACGTTATAAGGAGTGTCTATATGGAAAAAGATGAGGACCATGTGGGAGTGTTTTGGTTTTAATTGTGGTCATTTGTGTGGCGGTTGGAAGAGATGACTGTTCCACTGGGCTTGAACTCTGGTATGATTCCCCTTAGAGACTGAGTTCTTTAACTGACCTCAGAGAAGTATTGCCATGAATTGTGTTGGGATTTTAGGAGGCCACACATGAGAGTCGCCCTTGGAACCTGAGATCTAGGTCCAGGTTGGATTTCCACAGAACACTGGGAATTTCAGCCCGGATATTACATACAATTTTTCTTAAAGACTTGGCAGCCATATTTGAGTTTAAAACACACATGAACCTCACATTGTAGATCTCAATGGGCCTGGCTTCATGTGACATTTTGGCCACCCTTAGGGAAACCATGCCTGTGAGAGTGCTCCAGTGCTTTCATTGAAATTAGCTTCTTCACCATTTAATGGTTCCTGAATTAATTGAAGCCCTCAGAGCCGCAAACTTCATCCGTGAAAAATGGCTAGACAATTACCATGAAATTTTTGATATTTTCATGTTCAGCTGGCACTGAAAAAACTTTGGATGTCCTGTTTCTGATCCTGAGTATACCAGACACTGCCTTGATTGACTTTGTTTCATGAAAATGGTGTAGAACAGATATGCCAGTAAGTTGGAGCCTGGTGAGTAGTTGGCCTAGAGCAGTGGTATGCAATTGTGTGATAAAACATCTGTGTTGTGGCCATGTGGATCAGCCATTGGCTTCCAAATGGCTTGTGACTGACATGGTGCAGCCAGCAGACCCATATATGTAAAGGCATCTTGTTATATGGAGAGGATTCACTGCAATGTTCAGAATCATATTGCTATTCTCAAGGGGGCAATCTACGTGGGATAGAACCTTGGTTGGTGCATTCTCCTGAAGACCCTGACTCACCACACCTTAAAGAACTCCCTCCACCACTCTGTGCTATTTTAACTCCTTGTATTTCTTGAAGCAAATACCAAACTCCCAGTGGAGCAGCGAGAAACACCACGAAAAGTGGAGGATGACCAATTGGCTTCACAGTCCACACTGAAAGACACTTAGACCCCAGTGTCCATAGTTTACCTACAAAGAGAGAATTCAGCACTGCTGCCTCATGTTCATTGGATAATAAGAAACCATGTCCTCCAAGTAACATAGATGCAGACCCAGCTTTGATGGTCTCTCTACAAATGAACTAAATCTCCTCAGAACATCAAATATTTCAAGTGCCCACCCTTAGAGGCAGTTTCTCAAAAAGTATGTAGGCCAGCAGAGCTGCATGTTTCTGGAATGTTTACCCTGTTCCTTACTTTTAGAATATTCTCTACCACCTCCAAAGTTGTAAACTCCTGAGTATTCTCCATTCCAGATATATATTCACAGATTTTCTAACTCTTATCCTCTAATTGTGTCTTACTTGAGGAGAATGTAATGTCAAGGCATTGTTCTGGATGAAAGTGGGAAGAATTTTGTGTAGCACATATTTGCATACACATTGGATTCAATTTCCTATTTTCCATTAGAAATGCTGAATCCCTGAAACTAACATATACCCTATTAGACTCTGACTACTAATCCTAATATGATGGAGAAAAATAACACAAACAGAATAGAAATACAGGCAGTTTAGAGGAGGTATGTTTTATAGTTGGAGTTGCCTTTTGCATGGTATAGTGTAGCAGTTATAAATCTAGTCAATTATTTGTTGAAATAGTTCTCCATGCGTTTTTAAAGTTAACAAATAATGAATTCCTGTCCCCCTTTCTCTGTAGCCTATTCAGCACACGTATTTTTATATGCACATATAGAATCCTCCTGGTACCACACGTATATTCTTGTGAGGTGGCTGATTTGGCAGATACAAATTGGAAGAAGAGATCACTCCTCCTAAATGCTGCTTGAACATTTAATTCAAATGTGAGTGAGCTTCCTAGTTGAACAACATTATACATAAATCAATGTTCAGTAAAATGAATATATTTGGATCTGTGGATGATATACATTTCATGGTGAATTTCGTTTGGCATATATATTGCAATTTTTAATGTCTCTCTCTGTGTATATAAATATGTATATATATATATAGATACACTCTCAAGATTTTTCAAAACATGAAATATGTGTCTTATTACACACTTCCTAAATTCATTCATGTTTATGTTGTGGATTTATAATCAACTTTTCACAAGATTATTCTCAGAAATATTCATCCACCTGAAATACTTATTTGTTTCTTAGTACTGTTTCCACCCCAGATATGCATTCACGGATTTTCAAACTCTTCTACTCTAATTGTGTCTTACTTGGGGTGAAGGTAATGTAAAGGCATTGTTCTGGATGAGAGTGGGAAGATAATTGTGTAGCATATATTTTATACACATTGGATTCATTTTCCTATATTCCATTGAATATACTGAATCCCTGACAATAACCCATACCCTACTATACTCTGTCTACTAATCCAAACATGATGGAGAAAAACAACCCAAACATAATAGAAATACAAGCAGTTTAGAGGAGGCATGGTGTATAGTTGGACTTGCCATTTGCATAATAAAGGGTAGGTGTTATAAATCTAGTCAATTTTTAATTGAAATAGTTTTCCATGTGTTGTTAAAGTTAACAAATATGTAAATTCCTCTCCCTTTCTCTGTAGCCTATTCAGCACATTTATTTTTATATGCTTATATAGAATTCTACCTGGTATCACACGTTCATTTTTGTGAGGTGACTGACTTGGCAGATACAACTTGTGAGAAGAGATCACTCCTCTAACGCTGTTGGAACTGAAAATTCAAACTATGGGTGAGCTTTCTAGTAGAACAACATTATACATAAATCCTTGTTCAGTAAAATAAATATTTTTGCATCTGTGGATGCTATATATTTTATGATGAACTTCGATTGGCATATATATAACTACATTTAAATGTCTGTGTGTGTGTTTTGTGTGTGTGTGTGTGTGTGTGTGTATATATATATATAGACACATATATATGTATATACACATATATATAATTTGAATACATATATATATATATATATATATATATATATATACACACACACACTGTCCTGATTTTTAAAATATGAAATATATGTTTCTTAAATACACTCCCTAAGTTCATCCATGTTCAAAAATGTGGATTTATAATAAACTTTTCACAAAATTATTCTCAGAAATATTCATCCACCTGAAATACACATTTGTTTCATAGTTCTGAAAACTAACTTCAGTAAATGGTGCTTACAAATCCTAATATTTGTACAGTAACTGACCCAGATTAACATCAATCAAGTAGATTCGTATGGGACATGATGTGTATTCTGACGTTTATTTTCATTCAACACTGGTACATTACTATTTCTTCAGTTTTTACAAATCATAGGAAATATATACTTCATCCACAAGTTCACAAATTTATACGCATTTGTTTCACAATCACTTCCTGCTTCATG
>NW_027511332.1:0-26077 GCF_048772815.1 Callospermophilus lateralis
CTGGAATCCAGTATTACCAAGCACACGTTGAGATGGTGATCTAGAGAACATTAGTGGCTCTAAAGTTCCACGTTTGTTTTTTTTCTAAAATAGAGTTGGTATCCCCTGCAATTGAGTAGACCTCAGTGTTTTCATTGTGTGTTTGAGGTAAAATTCTTATAATAGTGACCATTTTAAAAGTGCACTTCAGTAATATTTACAATGTTACAAAAGCCTTTTTCTTGTTCTAGATCTTTTATTCAACACAAAATTAATGTGTCCATTAAGTAACCATTGTCTCTCATGTTCTCCGGGCCATGACAACCACCACTTCCTCTCTATGGAATTATATATTCTGAATATTTGACATGACCATAAATATACCATATGTGATTTTTTGTACATCTGATTTTGTTTACTTAGCTAAATATTTTTTAAAATATATCCATATTTTAGCTTCAATCAACATTTTATTCCTTTTGGTGGAGTGGCAGAGTAGTATTCTGCTATACAGAAAACCATATTTTGTTAACCATTTATCTAATGATGAATATTTGGGTTGTTTTCACAATTTTGCTAGCACAAATGATGCTACTATGAACATTCATGTACAAATGTTTGAATATGTGTTTTCAATTCATGTGGATATATAGCTATGAGTGTAACTGGTAGGTTATATTGAAGCATACAATGTACCTCACCAAATGGACCCCCATCATATTTGTAACATATAATTTCCCTAGGTGACAAATCCTCCCCCATAATTTTTGCTTTTTTTCTTGTCCAAAAGACTTTTACACAGGTTATCATAAAAACATTTGCAAAGGGCATTGTGGTTTGTAGTTTCCTCTTTTATTGAAAATGCCAAATTTGCAGAAAATGAAAATCTTGTAAAACCTTTGTCTAATCTAGAAATATGAAACAGAAAGCACTTTTTATGTAATTCTTCAAACCTTTCCTTCCTCCCACTGGGTATAAAGTTCAAAGAATTTCCAGACTCATGGTCCAAAAAGTTTTAGGCAATAGTAAATCTGGACAACTGCAACTAATAAACTGGCTTCCAACCAAACCCTCAGGTGTCAAACTGTTCTGCATAATTTGGAAACCTGGATGGGACAGTGGAGGTGAAGTCTGGCTTCTCTGGGACATTGAAGGATATTTCTTCTTGGTGTACCACAGGCTACTCTTTGCTGGTATGTGTAGTGACTCACCCAGTGCCCCACAATGACTTCTATGAAGCACAACAGAAACCATGTGGTGCAGAAATATAAAATATTGAATTTGGAGCACTGCCCAACTGAACTGGTAGGACTCAAGTCCATTAATTGTGTCCTACCTGACTTTACCTTAGAGTTCTAAGCAGGTGGAAGAAAGACTTGATCCACCTCTAAGTGTCTCTGAGTAATCTCCAAAAAAAATTAGAGCTAAAAATGACCTAGGGAGTTACCCAAGTATTTTCTCTTCTAGTACAATGAGCAGAAGAAAAAGCATGACTCCTTTCTTGGTTTTGAAATTTTTGGAATTGAGAAAATATAGACATTTTGTTTTGATCATGTCTGTGTGAACATGTATGAAAGTGCATGAATGAGACAGACCAAAGAAGGGTTCTAACCCAACAAAAGAGCTGAAGTGAGTTTTAAGTGACAGTCCATGATTCTATGGTACATCATACAGTCTAAGATAAAATTCCACTGACCAACATCTAGGTGAAAGTTCTTGGGGGGCTTTATACAAATGCACAAGGCTAAGAGGATTCTACATTACCAAGAGGGGAACAGGAGAAGATGAATAAAGACAGTCTTATCCTAAGCATGTGACACTGATGGAGGGTGGGCCATGGGAGGCACACTGAGGAAATTGAGTTTTTTAAAATGTATGTTAGAAAACTTAAGAGAGATTTTAATGGTAACTATGGGGTGAAACTAACTTCACAAGAATCATATGCTCTCTGCCAATTACAATGGTGAAGCCTTGATGTGGGATGGCCACCAGGAAGATCTTTAGACAAAAAGTGTCATTGGTTAGGTCCTTTTTGTAGTTTTGAGAACCCCTGGACACCCAGACCAATTTCTTTATATTGATTGCTGATAAGAGATAGTACAGAAAGATGCCCCTTTGTTGAGTCCAAGTTGACGTTAGCTTTCACTTTAGTGGCCTCTAAGACCCAACCAAAGTGAATTAAGCAGAGAAAATCCTGTCAAAGAAAAGAAACCAGTTTTTCCCTGTAGGCCAGAAAAAAAGCCTATCACCTTCTGTGTCACCCTACCCAACATGGCCAAGACCACTGACAGCCAGCAGATGGTGGCCCTCAGGATCAGCTGCTCCTTCCTCCCAGATGTCATCAGCACCAGAGTCTTCCAAAGAGCCAAAGACCCTTCCACCTCCGACCCCCAAGACCAAGACAGGAATTTGTTCCAAGATGAGAGCCATTACCCTACTGAGAGTTCTCCAGGTGCCCTATGAGAGACTTGAGAACCTGTTATAACAACAAGGTGGGAAATATCCAATGGGAACAATACATTGTTGTGTGCCGACTTTTAACCACCACTGACCTCTTGAACTGGAAAAATCATACTTCCTCCTACAGGGAGAAAACCCAGGCTGTGACTGATCTGATGTGATACATGTTCCAGACCCACTAACCCACATGGGTTGATGGAGGAATGTAGAAAAATGACAAAAACAGCTTGAAAATTACTAGAGAAACATGCTCCATATACCAAACTACTGGGCCTTTTCCCAGGCCCAGTTCCCCAACACAGACCCAGGGTTGGACTCCCAACCAAAAGGAAGACCTCCTAAAGACCAAGAGATATCAAGAGGCCCTTGTATGTAGCCTAAAAGAAAGAGGAAGGAGAGCCTTAAACATGAAGAAGATATCAAGAGTACGCCAAAAGCTGCTCTAAAGCCCCAGCTATGAATGACTACGCCATATCTTCCAATTCTTCACTTTCTTCGATCCTAAAGCACCAGAAAACAAGACGGAACAAGCCAAGGGAACACTGACCTAAAACTAGAAAAACTTTGCTGGACTTTGCTGGAATGAATGCCAGTTATCTACTTGAGGTGGCCACCACATTTTTCCTCAACAGAAACCAAGAGGCTCAGTTAGAGGCAAAACCAAAAAATGAAGAAGAGAATGGATCATCTTCTTGCAGCTGCCCTTGCCACAAACACATAAGTCTCCCAAAGGCTGTTGCCACCAGGACAAAATCAAAACAAATATCAAAATTGGGGCCAGATGCAGGGCCAAAGGAATAACTGTATGGAAGGACCACCTTATCCAGGGACAAGTCTGAGACTAAGTCAATATGTCTACTGCCACCAAGATGACCACTGGAAGTATGAATGCCCCCAACTGAAGTCCAGTTGGCCTAAACAAGGCTGCCCCAGAGCTTCAAAAACTTACCAGCCATCTTCAGAACTGTGCTGGCTTCTGATTTCACAGCCTTTCCTACAGAATGATGTGGATGCTGGCCTCTTATGTGGATACACATTGCTCCAATATATAGATATCCATCGTTGGCTAGAGCAAACTGAAAAGACTGCATGAAGGGGACACAGTTGGTTTTCACTCTTCTATGTAAAACTGACTACAAAGTCTCAAAAAAGCCCACTGTGTCAACAAAAAGTCAAGCTTCTCAGAAATGTCTAAGAATCTCAATTTATATCTTGTATAATTGTTATTTTCCTTGTTTTTTGTTTACTTTTTCCACCCTACTACATTTATTAGATGGAGTTTTGAGTTTACAGTTTGTTTATTTTTGGTACAGTGAGTTGAACTGATGCAGTCTACAATTAAGCTTGATCCCCTAGCCTTTTTTAGTTTTTTTAAATTTAGGGCCTCACTAAGTTGCTTTTTTTTGGCCTCAAAGTTACCATCAAGTTACCATAGAGTTCCAAGCATTGTGACTGCAAATGACACACATAAGACTAAATAATGACTAAATGTTTGACTATAATATTTTTTAACAAAGAGTACAATATTAACAGTTTTAGACAAAAGGACAATCTACCTGTAATAGGACTTCAGTGAAACTATTGTCAAAAAATATAATGCACAAAGGAAGAATCTAATCTTAGAATAAAGATGTGAGATAAAAAAACACAAAGAAAGTGAAGAATTCATAAGCATGAAAATGAAGACCTTGACATAAATATAATACAAAATTATCCAGAAGGTTCTTTCTAGCCCAATAGTTGCTTTGTTATGACAGAATATTTCCAAACTAATTGTAAGGAAAATTAATAAAGGAGACATAGAGACAAGATGCAGAGGCAGGAAAAATGTAGCTGCTTGTCCAAGTGGCCATGTTTATTTATACCAATAGGTTACATTAGTCATTAGTACCATAACTACATTACTGTTTAGAGTATCAGTAAAGTTGCTTATTCTGAAGTTACATTCACAGTTGCAATATGCAATATCAGGAGCTTTGTGCAGCTATTTAGAAAATCCATTGACTAAAGTTATATTAAGCAGGCACATCCAGGAACACTGAAGCTTGGTGAAACATTGTAGTTATCTAGCAAGCAAGTTCCTTTATTCCCAGGAGTTATGTGCCTAAGATCAAGGTCAATTCTGATAAGATTCACAGAGCTTCCTTGTGAAGGACATTGCTACAGTGGCCAGGCATCCCATGTCTTTACACAAAAGTTTCCCAGCATCCAAGCATTCTGCATCTTTGCACAGAAACTTCCTAGCCACCAAACATGCCACAATCACAAGTTTATCAGAGACCCCAATCCCAATCACAGAGCCCTACAACTAATAATATATTTCAAAGATCAAAATTTGCAAAGTAGGTAGAATTGTTCTAATTAGAGTTAATTAGTGAATTAATTGTTCTAATTAGAGTTAATTAGTCTAATGCTTTAGGTGACTTTTCTCACAAACTGATGTTTCTTACCCCTCATAGTTTAAATCTTTTTTTTTTTTTTTGAGTGTCAACACTAATTATCACAAAAGAACTGACTGTGGCATAGCCAGTGGCCACAAGCATCTGGAGACACACGAGGACGGGGTCATTTCTCCATGTCATGTCTCTGGCCAGTGAAAGCATGACGTCCACAGAGTACAGGACGGCAAAGCAGCAGGTCAGCTTCAGCATAGTGTGAGTGGCCTCTTGTTCTGGGGAGCTGCTTGGGAGAACCTGAAACTATAAAGAGACATGGACCACTCTTTATTTCTGTACAAGAAAATCACCATGTATCCACTTGAAAAAACCATGAGGCACACAAAGAAGATATCTCTACCTACAATCAGGGTGAACAAGTGTCCTTTATGGATGTAACTAATGGGCAGAAAGAACAGTGCTCAGTGATGAAGAGATGACCAGGCTGGGTCTTATTTGTTGTGGTCACAGAACAAAAAAAAATGGTTGCTGTAGGTGGACAAGGTGAGGACCCACAAAACGAGGAATCACCCTAGGATGGGATTTTTGGATTTAAATGTAAAGTTGGCCTTCCCAGAACCACTGGGTCGATGGTGACTTCCTGAAGCATCTCCAGGGTGCAGGTGGTACAAATGGAGCATCCCCTCATTAGCTGTTACAGGAAGATAAGTACCTTGCATTTGAAGTCACTTGGAATATCCTGCATTTCCCAAATGTTTGTCACTGTAATAAGTCCTTTGTGGAGGAGCATGAGGATGTTTGTTGGAGCAAAGTGGGTAATGGGGAGGTCAGTGAGCTTGGGCTTGGTACCTATAAGGACAGCAAAGTCTGGAGGCAAAAATAGAAAAGTGTTTGCTGAGATCTCAATGCCAGCCTGGGGAATAAAAGATCTTTTTTTACATCAATATCATTGACACATTGATTCATATTCATGTGGATGTTGAAGCAAATAAGGTTTCTGGAAAGAAAAAGTAGGAGCATTTTATAGCTGTAGCATTTCTATTGAGATGTTTTTAGTCATGTAACCCTTTACAATCTCTAGAATCATCATTTCACCAAAATAATTCTATGGTTCTTATTCCACATTTAAATTTCAAACCAAGAGCTAGGAGTGCAACACAGTGGTAGAGTGCTGCCTATCCTTCATGAAACACTGGGTTCCACTGCTAGCCTTGAGAAAATAAGCCATCAAGATTTTTTTAAAAATTTCAATGCATGATTCACTTTTGAGTCTGAGGTATTGTTTTTTAAATATCTCCTGTTCACCACATGAAAATGTGCATATCATGCCCTTCTCTGTGAGCTTGTAATACCTACTATTCATTCTTTGATGCCATAATAAATTACCTTATTTATGTTCATGAGGATGTGGGGGAAAAGGTACACTCATACATTGCTGGTGGGACTGCAAATTGGTGCAGCCAATACGGAAAGCAGTATGGAGATTCTTTGGAAATCTGAGAATGGAGCAACCATTTGACCCAGTTATCCCTCTTCTCAGTCTATACCCCAAAGACTTAAAAACAGCATACTACAGGGACACAGCCACATCAATGTTTATAGAATCACAATTCACAATAGCTAAACTGTGGAGCCAAAATAGATGTCCTTCGGTGGATAAATGGTTAAAAAAAAATGTGGCATATATACACAATGGAATTTTACTCAGCAATAAAAGAGAATAAAATCATGGCATTTTCAGGTAAATGGATGGCATTGGAGAAGATTATGCTAAGTTAGCCAATCAAAAAAAAATGCCAAATGTTTTTTCTGATATAGAGGCTGACTCATAGTGGGGAAGGGAGGGGGAGCATGGGAGGAATTGATGAATTCTAGATAGGGCAGGGGGTGGGAGGGAAAGGGATGGGGCAGGGAATTAGCAAGGATGATGGAATGTAATAGACATCATTATCCAAAATACATGTATTATGGTTTTCACTCTGCACCTTTGTGTCCATACCCCAAAATACATGTGTAAAGACACAAATTAATGTGAATATACTATGTGTATAACCAGAGATATGAAAAACTGTGCTATATATGTGTAATAAGAATTGTAATTTATTCAGCTGTCATTTTTTAAATCAAAAAACAAGAAAAGAAAATAAATAAGTTACCTTATTTAATGGAGAAATTTTGCTTACTTTCTTTGTCTTCCCTGCAGATTTCATAAAGATAGAGATATCATCTTATTTTTCTTTGGATCTGCAGTACACTCAGCATTATTGTTAGATAAAAATTGTTTCAAAAGTCTGTTCATGTCAATTTTACATCAGTTCAAACAGAAGTCTTCCAGGTAAAATATCCTAATAAACATATCTTCAGGGTTTATTTATAAAGCTGCAGAATGTCACAGGATTAAGTACTATTCTAGACACATGCAGCATTGAACAGAGGTCAGCATTGTCAGCTCAGTTAACTGCTTTTGAATGAGTTAACATAATGAGAATAAACATTATTAGAATGAGCTAGGAAAATATAAAAAGCATTTAGAAAGTGTTGACCCACTGAAGTAATTTTTTAAAAATTTAAATCTACACAAATAATTCTCACTTATAACATTTTATTTTAAAATGCTGAGAGACTGGTATTTTCTGAAAGAAAATCAAATGGTTTTTATCACTTATGATATAAGAGGATATTCTATCTGTTGCTATTTCTCACTAAAAATGTAAAACTTCAGTGTCTGTCATAGTTAATGACAATACTTCACAATTTTATGAAAGAAATAATACTCATAAAAATAAAATTATTGATATATATGAAGCATGCTAATAATGTTGATTTCTGGTTTATTATTGATTACTACCTTACCTTGGTGGAGAGAGTTCAAGTAGTGCATTTTATAGCTAAGAGAAGAATGACTAGAAGCCTACCACAACATCTAACTCCTCTGGCAAACTTTCATTCTTGGTCAACAAAGTATTATATTTATTTATTTAAGTTACAGATGGACATAATATGTTTATTTTATATTTATGTGGTGTTGAGAATTGAACCCAGTGCCTCACTTATGCTAGGCAAGTGCTCTAATTCTGAGCCACAACCTCAGCCCCCAGTATTCTATTAAAAAAAAAAAACTTTTTTTTTTTTTTGTTTCCCAAGGAAATAACTTCAGATACTTCCACATTCAAAATCCATTCCAGGGGCACAGATGGAAGGTGAAAGGACTTCTCAGTTATCATTGGTAAGAAATGCCACATTTTTTTATTATTTTCACAAACCTGTGTATTAGAGAAAATAGATCCTCTATCAGAATGAACTGAGACAAACTTTACATTAATGATCTTTCACAAGGTATTACTCTGAAAGGTGTTTTGCTGCTCAGGTGTAGAAACTGAGGTCTCCTTTAGTTCCTCTTTCATATTTCTCTGGGTATCTATGGAAACATGGGTCAAAATCACATTGATTGTGTGGGCCATACCTTCAATGCAGGCATTTTATTTAATTTACTTTTTTAAATACTGTTATGTTGTAAATGGGTATTTATTTCATTTATTTTTATATGTGGTGCTGAGAATCAAACCCAGTACCTCACACATGCTCAAGGGCTCTACCACTGAGTCAAAACCCAAGACCATATAAACAATACATTCAGAGATTCGATGTACATAATACTATGAAAGTGGTGATGCTTTCTTTCTGAGTCTCCATATGATTAATACAAATGATGGAATATGTGATTTTAATGATTTATGCTGATTTTTGCAATTATAGCAATATACAGTCTTAAAAGAAAGTCAGAATTATTGAGGGTCCAAATTCTTGACATAATGTTTATAAAGTATATGCAAAAACCATATAAAGAATTATAAAGCAACACAAGTGTCCCAGTCCAGACAAGCCAAATAGCCCCAGTGTGAATCATGATTATTCCATGTGAGCCAGATGAAGATCATGAGACAGTTTGGGATTGCAAAGCTGAAACCAATGAAAGATGGAGCTAGCACTCTTTTTTGCTTTTTGGATATTACTCCACAAAGATGCTTTGTGAAGAAGGAGAACAGAAGAGAATGTTGCATGTTTAGGAGATAGAGGAATGAAGGAGTTATGTCATAAATAAATTAAGAAAATTAGCTGAAGCCCAGATATGTTTTGCAGAAAAGAAAAAAACAATGAAGCAACTTATTAATGAAGCAATTCATCAGTTCTGTTGATTCATAGCAAAAAGAAATATGTTACACAAGCACTCAAAATACATTCAATAAAACCTTCCTTTTTGATGAAAATAATATAATACAAACCTGTGAACAAGGTGTTGCAAGGTCAGATTTAACCTCTCACATTGCTGCTGCCATGTTCAATTCCAAGAAAATAAGGGGAATTTTCTCCAAAAGTAAGGTGAAGAACACTTGAAAGTCTTCTAAGATACTTTCCCACTCTTTGGATAATGCCAGAAGATTCCTTAGCTGTGAGAACTCTGGCAGGTATTCAATCAGGCCACCGAATTCTCATGGCCCCAACATAGGCACCAGGCCTTTGAGTCTCCTTCAGGAAATCTGTCCATTTTTCTAAGCTGATGTCATTCTGCTACCAATGCCTGGATACAGAAGTCTTGGACCTGGCTAAAGAAATATCTTCAGTATTTTTATCTAGTTATTATATTCTTCTTTTTCAAAATCATTAGATCCATAAGCATGTGCTTAATTTACATGAATCCTCAAAAATAAAACCTGTAATCATTCAGTGGGTGTATTAAAACTGAACTTGAAAAATATTTTTGTGAAGAAAGTTTTCAATTGTGAACATCATCATTTGAGATTTGGGAGGTAGGAGTAGCAAAAAATATAACAAAATATTCCTGATGAAAAGATAAAATATTCTTTCTCTAAAGTATAATAAACTACTTCTATAACAAAAACTTCTGTGAAAATAGTGCAAAAAATTGTAGTTTTAATTCCAGAGGAATTAGTTATTTTAACATAGGCTAAATATTCCTCAGTGTTTAAAGAATCATTAGTTATGCAAAAACATGGTGTTAATTTCTTTGTCTTTTCTCAAAGGTTATATAGTGTTAAAGAAGAAGTCAAAAGCTAATAGATCACCTGAGGAAACGTACAAATTTCAGAAATGTGCTATGTATCAAGAAACAATGTTTTCTGACATTAAGAGGGATAAAATATCACCAGATAACTGAAACACTCTATACAAATATTACAATGCCAAGCCATGAAAATTATAGTGTATTTACTTGTTTTTATAGTTTTAAGTGGCATTTATTACTAAAAGGAGCAAACTTTTTATTTAATTTTGATAATGTCCCTTGCTTTCATGTGTTGAAATACGTGTATGATTTAAAGAGTACATTCATTATATAAGGTTTCATTTCCATTTTGTAATTAACCAAGCCATTTCCAGCTAAAAGAAAAGAAGTTACTCTAACTGGTTGCTCCATGGAGAACCCAGTGCCCAGCATATGTTGCCTTTGGCTATGTGTTTGGGTGTGCACTGTTGGCAAGTGGTTTTCCTGCATCAGGGGAAAGAACTGAAAAAAAAATAAAATGCAGATAAAGACTGTTCTAGGTTTGAGTTCACAAAAAGACGTCTACACTGGGGCCCACAGTTTTATGTCTGCAATGAGGGCCAGTGGCCATGCAAGAGTCACTCACTCTATGTTGATCTCAGGCAGACTGTGCAGGGTGGGTTTCTTTGGGAACATAAGTGGTACAGACCAGAGTCCAGCTTGAACAGTCAGGGGCAGCTCAGTAGAAAGGTGGAACTGCCTTTCAGGGCCAGGCCCTCCATCTCCTAGGGAGCTGCTGTCTGCAGGCTGGGTGAACAGCACCTGGCCCTATGGCTGCCAAAGCCTGTGACAAACAGGCTGCGGTTGCTGCAGTGTGGCATGCTCCAGAGGGTGGTTCTTACACAAGCACCTGCAAACAGATATCTGGAGACTCCTGGGCCCTTGGCCTCAGAGAGAGGAACTGACCGAGGGTCCATTACACACAGCCCCACACTTCTGGGCCTCCCTCCAGCCTAGTGTCTGAGGAGCTCCTTGGGCAGTGGAGATCAGCCCTCCTTGCTTACCAGCAACCACCAGTGAACTTAGATGTGGAATGGTCATTTGTGAATGTGAGCTGGCAGGACGGTGTGAAGTGGATGACATTGTAAGAGGGAGACAGCCTCTTGGCATGCACAATATTGGCAGGTGAGGTTGAAGGCAGTGCCCTGTGGAAAGTCTTGTCTGTTACACCATGCCACATGGACGTATATTTACTTTGATCACATATTTATTCTATTCTTATACGTGTTCTTGCATTTGTAGGATAGTTTTAAGCCTAAAAGTATCTAAATTCAAAATAAAATCTATGCTGTAGTAAAAATGAAGATAAAGTCACTCAGATTTTTAAGCCAGAAATTTTTTTTTAATTCAATGTCACTAACTTCATGTAAGTACACACTGTACATGTAATTGGAAGCTGTGATTAACAAGAAGAGAAGGTTTATATTAGCCAGAATTTTTAGGCAGGTATATATTTGAATTTGTAGATGGCCAAAAGATAATTTTGAACATTTTAAGTTCTAGATAATTATGTAACTCTACATACCCTGACCATTTGAATTACTATTACTTGTGAGTCATTATGATAAAAAATTCTGTAAGATAATTTAATTATGTAAGATAATATGTTAATTTTATAAATCATAGTAATAATAAAATAATGATATAAAATTTTGCATGTTTTAATTCAAATAAATTTTGTAGCATGCTGGGAGTAAATATGTGTGTCCTGAATATGATGTAGTAAGAATCAGACTTGAAAACATCTTCCTCCAGCACCTACCCAGGAGCCTCCTCTTCTTCCTCTTCTACTCAGATTTGGAGCTGAGGCTTCCAAAATGAGATTATATGAAGCTTTAGCTTATCTCTAGACTGGTAACCTTGGTGTTTCAACTGAAGTCTGACTGTACCTGTGTTAGTATAGGCAAAGAGGTCCTGCCCTAGCACGGTCCAAAGAGTCCCGAAGGATGAGTGTCATCCGTAAAAAGGATGAGACAGGAGTCATTCCACTTGAGCAATATCGAGAGAGAGAGAGAGAGAGAGAGAGAGAGAGAGAGAGAGAGAGAGAGAGAGAGAGAGAGAGAGAGAGAGAGAGAGAGAGAGAGAGCTCTAATGCAGCTTTCTCTGGGTCATCTTTTATTACAATTTTTCTCATTATTATGGATTCAGAATATGTCATTGATCATGTCTTAATCATCATTAGAAGAAAAGTGTAACATCAATTTACATTTTTTTAGGATGTGACCTTTAGTTATCAATTATTAAGGGTACTGAATCATTAATAAAATGCATCACTAATTTACATTTTTCAGATTTTCCCAAGGTGTAGTATTTTTCCCAAGATATACAATTTTCTTATTAACTAACACCAAACTACGTAACCAGACTCTAAGTGTCCTAACCTATCATTAACCTTTAAGTTTAAAGTACACCTGCACTTTATTTCTAATAAAAAAAGTCCCCTTAAATCTTATACTTAAGATATCCTAAAGTTTATAAGCCATTCTTAAAGCATATCAGAAACTCATACAACTAAAAACTTAACAATTCTAAACCCAAGAATCTAAATAGAATAATATTTCTAACATTATTCTAAAAATATGTCTTATAAGGCTACTTTAATTAATTCTTACATTTATTCTCATAAAACCGGTTGAGCTGCTTTCTCAAAGAGTTTCTTTCTTTCTTAGTCAAGGTACACTAGTTCTTATATCTTTGTAATCTGTCTCAGTAAACAGTAGGTTCTGAACATCAGGCCACTTTCTGCCAATATTAACTATGCTCATCATAAGTCCCTATGTGAAGTAAAAGAGAGTTTATAGAAAAGAGGAGAATGTATCCTTATATGTCTTAACTTTCCTAAGTGTATAACATAACTTTCTACATAAGATGGGCTTTGTGCAATAAACATAATGATTAGGCTTTCTATGAGGCTGGAAATATGGGCCTGGTTCTTAGTTGAGATAATCAATGTGGTGCCTGAAATTCTCATGACCTTCCAGAGCATGATTGTTGTCCATTATCAGTCTTGTCCTCAATGTACTGGATAGAGGAGCTGCCCTCTATTGTCCTCCATATGCTGAGGGGTAGTGGAACAGACTTCAAGGCATGACTACCTGTTGTGTTCTAGCCCTCTGAAGTTTAATTTGGTTTGGTATTTAACATATTCATGCCTCCTGCCAGGAACATGTGCATGAAAATGAAAAGTCCCGATTACATGAAAAAGAGTCTCATGGTTTTGTTACCCACAAACCAGCGCGGCTTTGCCAGAGTTTATCCTTACTGTGACCCTGTCAAGACAGTGGGAGAGCAGCTTTGCCAGCGTTTATCCTACTGTGAGCTTGTCAAAGCAGTGAGAAGGGGATCACCTTCACCAGAGAGAGAGTCTCCAGTGGAAAAGAGGAAACATTTTTTTCATTCTCAGTAATAAAAAGCATCATCTGAAAAAACTTGTTGATTGTGCTTCTCATTTTCCAAGATAAGTGACCCTATGATTTTTATTTGGTACCAATCACAACAAAGCAATTGATGATGCCATATGTATTCCAAATGTTCAGGACCTATCATAAAGTGTAGTAAGAAAGCTATTTAATAGTTTTTAATGTGAATATATTTAAAATATATATTTCTGAGGTGTGTTTCCAGAAAACAGCTCAGATTAATGAAACCCATTATCAATTTCTGTACCTTACCGTGATGTTCGGGTTCTAAATGTCTTGGGTGTGAGAAGAAAACATGGAGACTGAACTAGAACAACTAGTCATAGAATAAAAGAAAGGGAGTGAGTATGGGTAGGAGAAAAGACATATAGAGGAAAAAAAATAGGAAGAAAGGAAGGAGTTCATGACCCATTGGATTCTGGCAATTGGGCAGAAAGACAGGATAAAGAGGCCTCCTGCCTGTGAGTGAGCCACGTTTCTCTGCATTGAGGTGATTTTAACTTCTCTCAATAACTTTGGGTCCTCAGTTAATTTTAGTCCATTCCTTCACTTCTCTCATTCAAGTAAAGTTTGAATTTGCAGATCTATTATCTTTATTGTACACAAATCCATCAAAAAAGCTACATAAGCCATGCCTCTACTTAGAGGTAATTTATGCAGCTTCTGTAAATTGTAGCTTAGTCAAGATCAGGTGGAATGGAGAAAAAATCTGGGGCTTCCCCAATGCCAAATATCAATTACTCTTTTCATCAACAGCTCTGTTTATAATATCAGACATGATTATTTGTTTTTAATGTGTTCCAGCACCCTGCTTACATGAATTATCCTGCTGAATTCCCATCAAATCTTATCAGGCATGTAGAAAAAAATTTTAAAATATATATTTTTATATGTAGATGAACACAATACTTTTATTTTGTTTATTTATGTTTATGTGGTGCTGAGGATTGCACCCAGTGCTTTCCACATGCGAGGCAAGTGCTCTGCTGTGGGCAGGTGCTCTGAATGACCACGCCTTCCATTACGGAAGCACCAGGCTCTGACCAGTCACTACATTTCATGGTGACTTGGGTGTTCTCCCAGCTCAGATAGCAAAGCTGGCTTTCACGTGTAGTAGTAACCCACGGGGGTTTAGCTACACTCAACGATTCCTTTGTAATCCTACCCCTTCCCTCATTTGAATGGCTTCTTCCCAATAAACGGGTTCAGCACATGCTCCTCTCTCCCTTTTCATGGATGCCTAAGGTTAAAGGAGCCATCATAGGACCCAAAGAAAAAGGTATTTTTCTTTCTTTGTGTGGTTATTTTATGCATCCCAGTTCACCTGGAGTGACCTTGAGTGTTTAGTCATGAGACACAACAATTGGGACTCCAGGGTGAATTTTAGAAATGTAATAGGTTTGGGATTTCTCTCCATATACAACTAATTATATTCTTCACTTTTGATAATTCTGTTAGAGTCAAAATCAAGTCATACATTTAGTAAAACCTAAATTTTTATTTGTTATGATCCCTTTAAATATCTTTTGTCAAAATTCAGGACCAACTACAGATGGCAAATTTTTTATTATTATTTAAATACTTGTACTATTATCTATGACTTAAACTAAAAAAGGGGTAAAATAGAACCAAATAGGCACACACTAAATCTTACAAATGTTTAAAAAAAAAATCTCAACTGTGATACTGAGAATCTTACTGCTAATGAACATGATTCAGTAAATTAATCAGATTTTAAAAGATTGAGTTTAAACCAGTCATCATGAAAATAACTGAAAAACCTGACATAGGACATTAAACCACCTAACTGCAGAGTTTATAGCCATGTAGCTTTACAGGTTTGCCAGGTAAGTAAAAATTATGAGCAAGTTCTATGAACCCATTTTTCAGATCCACCTCTAATGTGCATTGCAATGTGGACTGGAAAGTCCACTCATATAACTAGATTGATTGTATTGACTGTAATGGCCAGTTGTATGTATCTTGATTCTATGATAAATGGGCTGTCTGGGAGTACCTTTGTGAAAAAGACAGCATTTAAGAAATCTAAGCAGCCAATTTTGCTGTTCTTTAGAAATTAAGACTATGAATCTAGGCAGTTGTCAAAATAGAAAGATTATTGAAATAGAACTTTCCTATACAGGTCAATTATTTACATAAAATATCCATCAATGTATTGTTGCCCTAATCATTCTACAATAAAAACTGACACTGTTCCTAAGTGGATATATTGTGTAAATGTCTTTCCAGTATGACCTAAGGTGTCTAGAAATAATGGTATAATTTAGACTGGTCTTCCAGAATCGACAAAGATGATTATGCAAGGATGCCATGACATCTGGAGGTTTATTTGTACTACCTTAATCCTCAGCAATATGACATCCCAAAAGATGTTTTGACTTTTGATTTCTACCTTCAGAGAAATATTTATATTACTGACAGACCTAGACTCCTTAAATGTGAGAATTAAGGGAAAGGATGACATGTAATTAATCAGACCTAGGCAAACTCTTGATCTAATCTCATGAACCTTAAAGTCAGTACTTTAAATATTATTGCTTGCCCCTATAATACAGCCTTTGTGGCTATGTTTTAAAACTTACAACATGTGAATATTCTTAATATTTGACTCAAATTACTTCCAAGATCCTTCATAATCAAATAATACTGATAGAAGGATTGAAACTAAGTTAAAATGCTCTAGAAGCCACTGTGATGAATAATGTGAATGAACCTTCTGCTCTATGATTTGTGGAAAGGCTTAAATGCCATGCTAAATAAAACTGTCTATTTTACTATGGCCAAATGCAATGCTTTTCCAATAAAATTTGGAAAAAAAATTAAAAATCTTCTAATGAGTTTTTGTCAGACTAATAATAATAATAACCTGGATCATCCAAGTTGATTGTGTTCTGGAAATGATATATTTCTACTAATTCATTTGTGTTTCAATAGGGGATCATGATGATTTCAAATCAAGAATCCAGTGACTGAAAGATATAATTCAGAGTTGACTTTTTTATTTATATTAAGAAAGGGAGGGCTGGAGATGTGGCTCAAGCAGTAGCGCGCTCGCCTGGCATGCGTGCGGCCTGGGTTCGATCCTCAGCACCACATACAAACAAAGATATTGTGTCCGCCGAAAACTAAAAAATAAATATCAAAAAAAAAAAATGCTCCTGGTTCCTGGGTTCAATTCCCAGTATCCCCCCACCACCACCTTCAAAAAAATTTAGAAAAAAAAAGGGAAAATAGGTGGGGAGCCACTCTGTATGGCCACATCTTCCATTGCTGAAGCACGAGGCTCTGACCAGTCACTACCTTTTGCAGCAACTTGGGTGCTCTCCCAGCTAAGATAGCAAGGTAGGTCTTCAGGTGTAGGAGTGACCCACAGGGGTTGAGCTACACTCACCTATTCCTTTGTAATTATACCCATTCCCTCATTTAAATGGCTTCTTCCCAATAAGAGACTTCAGCACTCCTCTTTCTCTTTCCATGGACCTCCTAAGGTCAAAGGAGTCATCACAGGACCTGAAGAAAAGGGTATTTCTCTGTTGCTGCATGGTTATTTCATGCAGCCCAGTTCACCTGGAGTGACCTTGAATGTTTATTCATGAGATGTTACACTCTACTATTGAGCTACAACCCCAGCCCAGCATTATCATTTTTTTATGCTACATGGTGGAATAGATTTTTTTTTTTGTAGCAGAAATTGAACCCAGATGTACTTAACCACTAAGTAACATCCTCAGCCTGTTTTTATATAGGGAGAAGGTTTGACTAATTTGCTTAAGGCCTTGCTAAGTTACTGAAGCTGGCTTTAATATCAAGATTCTCCTGCCTCAGCCTCTAAAGACGCCAGAATTATAGGCATGCACCACTGTTCCTGGCTCTGATATGGACTTTTAAAAACATCATTTCAGATCATTTTCCCTCCAGTATGAATGTAGTAAAATGACATTGGAACAAACATTTCTCAGTATTTAAGAAAGTACTGGCTATTTAACCGGAAGATAACATGTGATTCATGTTTGAGTTAAGATTGAATCAAATTTCTTGAGTATGTAAGATACTGGTTTTCCTTATAAGGTCTTTTGTTCACCATTCTCTAAAAACTGTGACAATGGATTTGGTAGGAGAATATGAGAAACAAGATCAAGTATTAATAAGAGACAAAATGTATAGCATTAAATGAGGCTTTTACTGATAGTATTGTAAGATCCAGTCTCCAGGTGAACAGGCACACCCTGAATAGAAACAATCAGAATTTCATTCTCTAGTCTTTGGCAGAGTAATAATAATAACCTGGATCATCCAAGTTGATTGTGTTCTGGAAATGTTATATTTTCTACTAATTCATTTGTGTTTCAATAGGAGATCATGATGACCTCAAATCAAGAATCCAGTGATTAAAAGATATAATTCAGAGTTGACTTTTTTATTTATATTAAGAAAGGGGGAATATGTGGGGAGCCACTCTGTATGGCCACATCTTCCATTGCTGAAGCATGAGGCTCTGGCCAGTCACTACAATTGTGGCAACTTGGGTGTTCTCCCAGCTAAGATAGCAAGGTGGGTCTTCAGGTGTAGGAGTAACCCACAGGGGTTGAGCTCACTCACCTATTCCTTTGTAATTATACCTATTCCCTCATTTAAATGGCTTCTTCCCAATAAAAGGGCTCAGCACATGCTCCTCTTTCTCTTTCCATGGACCCCCTAAGGTCGGAGGAATCATACCAGGACCTGAAGAAAAGGGTATTTCTCTGTTGCTGCATGGTTATTTTGTGCAGCCCAGAGTGTCATATATTTGATGTCACTTGTTCTAGATTATCATATATTTGATGTCACTTGTTCCTCATTGGTGAGTATGTGAGGTGTGCAATGTTCCCGAACATTGCCTAAGTTTTACAGTCTCTATTGGGTTATTTAAATAAATGTTTCTTTAATTTCCCCCCCTCCCTTATTGTCTTATTGGTCAGACAGGCTCATTTTTCCTCACCTTCTGTCTGTCACACTTAGTTGTTACCTGCTGGTCACCCTTTGCTCTGTTTCTTTTTTGCTGCATATTTGTATATCCTCAGTGAGTTGACAATTAAAGCGAAAATACTGTATTTTAAAAATGGACCACTGGACATTCTATTTCTCACATAAAAGATCACCAAAACCTTGTACAGGAAAAAAAAGACAGAATTGTGGTGATCATTAGTTCCTAGGATCAAGGCATGTGTGTCACTGTGTGAGGGCCATCCAGGCACAGCTCATAGCTGAGGTATGAGAATACCCAAGTGTGTTCTGTTTGTTTTCCTCAAACGTGGTTACGTTTACTGGGCAATTTAGTATATAGAAAAGAGTTCCCATATTCCTGCTCTTCACACAGTTTTCCTTTTATTTACATCTTGCATATCCATGTTAGATTTGTTATCATTAGCAAACCAATATAATGACAACCAAGATATCATTACTAATTGAATTACTTGTTATTTATTTCTGAAGGTGTTGACAAAATATAGTGTTGAGTGTCCACCATCATGCTATATTACTAATAGGTGAGAAGTGTCAAAGTCCTCTCTTCTTGATCTCTTCATTGTCTTCTGTTTCCCCTGCGTCTCTGGAATCATTACATACTTTACTGTCTATTTGCGATCATCTTGACTCCCGCCTCTCGAGCAGCTGGGATTACAGGCATGGACCACTGGGCCTGGCTCATACAATGCTTTTTAATCTCTCTATCAAATACAGATTCAAAATTTTATTTTGAACCTGTAAGTAGGTACCCAGAGTGCCCAAGAATCCACTTGTTCCCCTCTTGTCTTTGGTTTTCTCATCTATAAAACTGAGCAACCAGACTATACCTCTCTTATTGCTATAGGGTCGATTTGTTTTCTATTTTTTTTTTCTTGTTGGTGCATACAGTTGTATATAATGGTGGAATATGTTGTTATATATTCTTACATGCACATTATAATAATATGATTTGACAAATAATTTGACCCAACACTTCCCTCCTCCCTCCATCTCCCCTTCTTTTTTAATTCTACTGTTCACCCTGTTCATGAGATGTCCCTTCAACTTTATTTCATTTTTCCTTTCTAGATTCCATACTTCCATGTGACTCTGGTCTTCTTATTTGGCTCCTTTCAGTTAACCTAATATTTTCATATTCCATCCACTTTTCTGCAAATGACATAACTTCATTCTTCTATATAGTTGAATACAAATTTATTGTGTATATATGCCACATTTTCTTAATCTATTCATTTGAAGAAAGACACCTAAATTGTTCCATACATTGGCTATTATAAATTGTGCTGACAGAAACATGGGTATGAGCATATTACTATGCTATGATGACTTTAATCATTCAGAATAAATACCAAGGAGTGGTATAGCTGGGTCATATGGTGGTTCTATGTCCAGCCTTTTGGGAAAATTTCATACTTATTTCCATAAGTTTTTACTAATTTATAATCCAATTAACAATGTATAAACATTCCTTTTTCTTCTCACCCTCTCCAGCATTTATTACAGTTTTTATTTTTTAAATTTATTTGTTCTTTTTAGTTATGCATTAAAGTAGAATGAATTTTGACTTATTATATGTACACAGAGAATAACTCCCATTGTTATAATTGTACATGATATGGATTTACACTGTCTTGTATTCATATATAAACATAGAAACGTTATTCTAGTAGTCATTCTACGGTTATTCTGATTCCTATTTCATTCCATTTCCTCCACTTCCCCCTATCTAATCTGGTGAATGTCATATTCTTTCTGCCCACACCCTGCCTATTGTGAGAGAACATTTGACCTTTGTCTTTTGGTGGGTATTGGCTTATTTTACTTAGAATGATAGTCTCCCACTCCATCCATTTTGGGCACATTCCAAAATCTGATTCTTTCTTATGGCTGATTAGTATTCCATTGTGTGTATGTATCACATTTTCTTTATCCATTCATTCATTAAAGGGCACCTAGGTTGGTTTCATAGCTTATCTATTGTAAATTGAGCTGCTATAAATATTGATATGGCTACATGACTATAGTATACTGATTTTAAATCCTTTGGGAATACACCAAGGAGTGGGATGACTAGGCCAAATGGAGGTTACATTCTAAGTTTTTTGTTTCTTTTTTAGTTGTTGATAGGCTCTTATTTTAATTGTGCATTTATATGTGGTGCTGAGAATCAAACCAAGTGCCTCACACATGCCAGAAAAGTGCACTACTGATGAGCCAAAGTCCCAGAACCTCCATTCCAAGTTTTCTAAGGAATCTCTATACTGTTTTTTAGAGTAATTATACCAATTTGAAGTACCAGCAGCAATACATAAATGTACCTTTCCCCTACATCCTCGCCAACATTATTTTTACTTGTTTTTTTGATAATTGCCATTGACTGGAGTGAGATGAAATCTCAGTGTAGTTTTAATTTGCCTTATTCTAACTTCTAGAGATGTTGAAAATTGTTTCATATATTTGTTGACTTTTCATATTTTTTTCTGTGAGGTATCTGTTCAGTTCCTTTGCCATTTATTGATTTGATTTTTTTAAGTGTTAAATTTTTGAGTTTTATTATATCCTGGAAATTCATGTTCTATCTGAAGAAAAGGTGGCAAACATTTCTCACATTATTTTTTGCTTAATTATATTATCTCTCTTTTTCATGCCTTTATTTGTTTATTTTTATGTGATGCTGAGGATCAAACCCAGGGCCTCATATGTGTGAGGCAAGCACTCAACTGCTAAGCCACAATTCCAGCCCCATATTTCTCCCATTCTTTAGGGCTCTCTCTTCGTGTTCTTGATTGGTTCCTTTGTAGTGAAGAAACTTTTAAGTTGGTTCTTATGGCTGAGTAGTATTCCATTGTGTGTATGTATCAATTTTTTTATCCATTCAATTTATTGATTTTTTATTTTATATTGGTGCTTTAGGAATCTTCATGGGGAATTCATTTTCTAAGCTGACATGATGCAGATATGGTTCTACATTTTTTTCTATTGGATGCAGTGTCTCTGGTCTAATACCTAGATCCTTGATCCACCTTGAGTTGAGTTTAGTGTAAGATGAGATATAAGTGTTAAATTGTATTGTACTACATGTATTTACCACTTCTCTAGTACCATTTGTTAAAAAGGTTGCTTTATCTCTAATATGTATTTATGGTGGCTTGTCTAGTATGAGATAACTCTATTTATGTGGGTTTGTCTCTATGTCTTCTATTCTGTACCCTTGGTCTTCATGTTTGTTTTGTTCCCAATATCTTGCTTTTTTTCACTATAGCTTTGTAGAGTAATTTAAGGTTTGGTACTGTGATGACTCTTGCTTCACTTTTCTCACTGAGGATTGCTTTGACTATTCTGGGACTCTTTGATGTCCAAATAAATTTTAGGGTTGCTTTTTCTATTTCTATGAAGAACATAATTGGAACATTATACAAATTGCATTAAATCTGTACAGCACTTTTGTTAGTATGCCCATATTGACAATATTAATTCTGGTTATCTAAGAACACAAGAAATCTTTCTATCTTCTAAAGTCTTTCTCATTTTTTTGTAATATTCTATAGTTTTCATCATCAAGGTCTTTCACTTTTTTTAGACCATTTTCCAAATATTTTATTCTCTTTTTTTTAGGCAATTGTAAAAGGGTTAGTTTTTTAAAATTTCTCTTTCAGTTGATTCATTAATAATGTATAGAAATACAACTGATTATGTGTGTTGATTTTATATCCTACTATTTTGCTGAATTCATTTATGATTTCTAAAAGTCTACTTGTAGAGTTTTTTGGGTACTCTAAATATAAAATCATGTGTTTGGCAAATAGGGAGAGTTTGAAATCTTCTCTTCCCATTCATATCCTTTTAATTTCTTTCTTTTCTATAATTACTCTGGCTAGAATTTCAAGGACTATTGTTGAATAGAAGTGGATAAAAAGCACATCCCTTTCTTGTTCCAGTTTTTAGAAGGAATACTTTCAATTTTTCTCCATTTAGAATGATGTTGGCCTTGGGCATAATATATAATAATTATATGATTGTATAATTATATAATATAATATAATATATTATATTATATATATTATAATATATATTGCATTGTTTTTACTCTTGATGAATGCCACTGGTGTGTGATGAGGTCTCAGTACAGTTTTGATTTGTTTTTACCTAATTGCTAGGGATGTTTGATCTTAATAATTCATTTTCTTTTTCTTTCTTTCTTTTTCTTTTCTTTTTTTATTGGTTTTACTGTTAAGGTTTTTAAAAATCTATCCTTATTCTGTATTGTATTTATTTTAATTATAGTATATCATGAAGAGGTTCATTATTCAACATGAGTCTTAAGTATTTTGAATCTCTTTTTCTTCTGGATATCATCTTGTTCTCATAGATTGAAAATTTTTTGTTATTATTTTTCTGAAGAGATTATATAATACACAAGTCTGCATTTTACAACTTCTTAAATTCCATTGATTCTTAAATTGGTCTCTTACTATTGTTCTGGAGTTCTTGTATATGTTGCTTATGTTTATTTATTTTCTTTTCTTTAATACTCTCTAAATGTTCAAGAATGGGCACTTTGTCTTCCAGCTCTGAAAGAATGTCTTCAGCATGGTTTATTCTCTTAGACTTTCAACCAAATATTTTACTCAATTATTGTGTCTTTTGATTCCCAAATTTCACATTGGCTTTCTTTTTTAGTATCTCCCCATATTGATTTTATCATTCATATCTCTTACTGAATTCCAGATTCATTCATTTTTTTGTCTGTGTTCTCTTGGAATTCATCCATTGTTTTGAAGCATTCATTTAAACTGTTTGTCTGGTATTTCATCCATGTCAGTATCTTTGAATTCAGCTACTGGTGAATTATAAAATTTAGCATTATCAGGCACTTTGTTTTTTTATATTATTTTAATTTCTATGTTGAGTTTTATGCATTTACTGTGATAGATTTCTCTTTTACTCTTTCATGTGGGCTTTTTTGGTGAACAGACTTCTTTTACCAAAGGGTACTAGGGTAATCTAGACTGATACCCCCTCATAGATATGGTATCCACAGTCTTTGTGCTAATTGCCATAGCAGTGGATGTCCATTAGTGGAGTCTGAGGCCCACTTATAGTTCATCACACTTGGGGTCTGGATGTTATTTCAGATTGTTGTTCCTTTTGTGTTTTGTAATAAAAATAGTTGTTAGTATGAATGTTGTTAATTTGAGTATGGAGAAAAATGCTGTATTTACTGAGTTTAGGTGAGCATCAGTCTCTGCCCCATAAACTTGTGGTGTCCCTGTTAATTTTAGCACCTCACAGAAGTTGGGGGAAAAAACAAAACAACAACTTATACAAACAATAGATTGCACTAATAAAAGAGCAGGTTCTTTTTATAATGTCTACAAAATTAGCACAAACCACAGCAATATTTGGGTCAGCAATTACCAATGCAAAATTATTAAGTAGTGATGAATTAGATCTGGTATTAAAACAAAAAGCAGGTCTCAACTCTGTCACCCACGCCAGTAATAAATGCAACTATATGAATAGTGGTTGCAAGAGTTACATAAATATATAAGTTCTGAAAGATGGTAAAAATAAAGTTCATGGGTGAATAGTGTAGCTCAGTGACACAGTGCTTGCCTTGCATGTGTGAGACACTGGATTCGATCCTTAGCACCACATAAAAATAAACAAATAAAATACAAACATTCTGTCACCTACAACAACAAAAGAAATGTAAAAATATATGTGTAGTTCATTAAGAGAAAAGAAAATATGATAGTGAAGTAGAATTAAATTTACAGTATTTAAAAAGTGATGCTAGAGAATGCAGAAGAGACATAGCAGGTGATGGTTGTAAGAAAGGAGGATAAAAATAAAAAAGTAAAGGAGGGAGAAAAAGCAAGAGCATTTGCCTGTTAGTGGGAGAAGGAGGGACAGAAAGAGAATAAAAAGAACAACAAATACTAAACCCAAATAAAACCAGAGCACTAATCCTTAAAAGACAGGGTAAGGGAGGATGACTACATTAAAAAATGCCAGCCATGAAAAAATACATATGTATACATGTTCACATGCCAATCAGCACAGCAAGGACACCCCCAAAAGTGGAAACAAAAAAATTCTTATTGAAAAAGGAAGAAACATCTTCACTGAAGGGATCCTAGTAGTTGAGGAGAATGGATAGTCACTGCCTGTACCCAACTATCCTGCCTGTTGTTCTACTGTACTATTGAAAGAGGGAGAGAGCAAGGGTTGGGGTTCTTCAATGTTTCCAGTTTCTGGTGCACACTGAGCTGCTATCTGTAGGGGCCAAAGACTGAATCTGGTTGAAATATCCCTCAGCTTCCCTCTCAACAGTGTAATATAGGTTGCAGTGGGAAGTCCTCTCTGCACGGACCAGATCCATCAAAGCCAGTGTGTGGCTGCTGCAGAGTTGTTCAAGGGGAGTTTCAGATGTGGACTTAGGTGTAATCAGGCCTGAATTGTTTGTTGGGTGGTATCTGCTCTGGAGAGATTAGATCAACACACCCACAGGGCCTCACTTTTGGGGGCCTCTGTCAGGAGTATCTACCTCAGGAACATCCAAAGATTTCTAATCATGGTGCAGGAGAGCTAATCCACTATACACTCTGCTGCTCATGAACACAGACTTTCAAGGCTTAGTCCCTGAGTGTACTCATACCCACTTGTTAGGTTTCCAACCCTCTTCATCTGGCCACATGAAGAACTCAAAGGAAAATCAAGTTGAGCTCTGTTTTATTTTTCTTACTTGAATACCCCTGGGTGCAATTTTCTCTGTGCCTATTGTAATCATGCTCTGCTAGACACACCCTTATCCACACAGTAGCCACCTGTCAGGGCTGGCCATGTTTTCTATGATCTCCTGGCTTCTCCTGGAGGAGCTACAGTGTGGCCTCTACAAGATGGCTTCCACCTCAGCTGGTCAGTTGAAAAATACAGAGTGCCCTATAAACAACATTTGGATCAGCTGCCAGATCAGCTAAGTTCAAATGGGTTTTCTTTTCTACAGGTTTTTTTCTGTTGCAAATCTACTTATTGTGTTTCTCTGGGTTCTCCCTCCCCTCTTTTGGAGCTCAACACCTCTGTTGCTAATGCAACCAGCTTGGTTCCAATGTACATTTTCTTCTTAGTTAAGTGCACCCAAATTCCTGAGCTCTAAAGACACTGTTGTCATAGGAGAGTGGAGAGAGAAAACTTCAAACCTCTGTTTTTTTCTTCCAATGAAAGAAAATTGTATATCAGAAAAAAAGCCATGCAAGAGAACTTTGTTATAAGTGACAGAAAAATGTATGTTGAAGTGAAAATAAGATGAAAGCGAAGTAAGTCTTCAGAGAGCTCTCACAGGAGTGGCTGTGTCATCTCCAGGTGCAGAATAATGACAACACCAAAAAAATCTATGGTGACTCAGATATATTACTATTTGAGAATTGGGGTCCTGCTTCAGCAAACTTTGCCAATAAGGTCTTCATCTCATCCTTCACATCAGGTGGTATAGTTTTTTTTACTTTAGTTGGTTTTTCTCTGGAAGAGTCATGGTGGCCATTCTATTTGGAGGAGTTGATCTAAAAGACAATCATGTTAATGTGAGCATTGGGGTAAGTGCCCAATAAAAAGTTATTTTGGTGTGCCTGAGAATTGAAGTAATTCTCCTTCCCAAATAGAAGCATCTCTAGCTGTAACTCCTCACTTCACATCAACCTCAATGGACACTGACAAGGTTTAGTCCCTTTATTCCC
>NW_027511333.1:0-26058 GCF_048772815.1 Callospermophilus lateralis
TTCATTGTAAACGTGTGCCAAGCGTCCAAAAGTACTGGTTTTCTGAAATCTCGGCAAATATTTTTTCACCCAAACTGGATGATTCTCTGTGGTAGTGATCAGTTCACTAAGTCCACTTGGCTGCCCAATTTTCACTCTTCTAGGTTGAAGCGTTCGTTTCCAGTAAGAGTTTGAATTTTTAGGTTTCACTCTGTTTTCTCCTATATAGATAGATGTGTTGGGAACTCTAAATGAAACACGGTTTGTGCTAGCTCTTTGAAAATTGACAAAATAAAGTAGTTTTACGTTCTCTCTCTATGGTTTGTTTCCTCTTGAAGCAGCCCTAACTGGAGACTGCCTAAATACACTTTCATTGGAAAGGTGTGGGAAGCGTCCAAAAGTACTGGTTTTCTGAAATCTCGGCAAACATTTTTCCACCCCATATTGATGATTCTCTGTGGTAGTGATCAGTTCACTAAGTCAACTTGGCTTCCCAATTTTCACTCTTCTAGGTTGAAGCGTTCGTTTCCAGTAAGAGTTTGAATTTTTAGGTTTCACTCTTTTTTCTCCTATATAGATAGATGTGTTGGGAACTCTAAATGAAACAGGGTTTGTGCTAGCTCTTTGAAAATTGACAAAATAAATAGTTCTAAGTTCTGTCTCTAAGGTTTGTTTCCTCTTGAAGCAGCCCTAAGCAGAGACTGCCTAAAGACATTTTCATTGGAAAGGGGTGCCAAGCGTCCAAAAGTACTGGTTTTCTGAAATCTCGGCAAACATTTTTTCACCCAATATTGATGATTCTCTGTGGTAGTGATCAGTTCACTAAGCCCACTTGGCTGCCAAATTTTCACTCTTGTAGGTTGAAGCGTGTGTTTCCAGTAAGAGTTTGAATTTTTAGGTTTCACTGTGTTTTCTCCTATATAGATAGATGGGTTGGGAACTCTAAATGAAACACGGCTTGTGCTAGCTCTTTGAAAATTGACAAAATAAAGTAGATTTAGGTTCTGTCTCTATGGTTTGTTTCCTCTTGAAGCAGCCCTAAGCAGAGCCTGCCTAAAGAATTTTCATTGGAAAGGTGTGCCAAGCGTCCAAAAGTACTGGTTTTCTGAAATCTCGGCAAACCTTTTTCACCCAATCTTGATGAGACATTGTGGTAGTGATCAGTTCACTAAGTCCACTTGGCTGCCCAATTTTCACTCTTCTAGGTTGAAGCGTTCGTTTCCAATAAGAGTTTGAATTTTTAGGTTTCACTCTGTTTTTTCAAATATAGATAGATGTGTTGGGAACTCTAAATGAAACACGGTTTGTGCTAGCTCTTTGAAAATTGACAAAATAAAGTAGTTCTAAGTTCTGTCTCTAAGGTTTGTTTCCTCTTGAAGCAGCCCTAAGCAGAGCCTGCCTAAAGACATTTTCACTGGAAAGGTGTGCCAAGCGTCCAAAAGTACTGGTTTTCTGAAATCTCGGCAAACCTTTTTCACCCAATCTTGATGAGACATTTTGGTAGTGATCAGTTCACTAAGTCCACTTGGCTGCCCAATTTTCACTCTTCTAGGTTGAAGCGTTCGTTTCCAGTAAGAGTTTGAATTTTTAGGTTTCACTCTGTTTTCTCCTATATAGATAGATGTGTTGGGAACTCTAAATGAAACACGGTTTGTGCTAGCTCTTTGAAAATTGACAAAATAAAGTAGTTTTAGGTTCTGTCTCTATGGTTTGTTTCCTCTTGAAGCAGCCCTAACTGGAGACTGCCTAAATACACTTTCATTGGAAAGGTGTGGGAAGCGTCCAAAAGTACTGGTTTTCTGAAATCTCGGCAAACATTTTTTTACCCAATATTGATGATTCTCTGTGGTAATGATCAGTTCACTAAGTCCACTTGGCTGCCCAATTTTCACTCTTCTAGGTTGAAGCGTTCGTTTCCAATAAGAGTTTGAATTTTTAGGTTTCACTCTGTTTTCTCCTATGTAGATAGATGTGTTGGAAACTCTAAATGAAACACGGTTTGTGCTAGCTCTTTGAAAATTGACAAAATAAAGTAGTTCTAAGTTCTGTCTCTAAGGTTTGTTTCCTCTTGAAGCAGCCCTAAGCAGAGCCTGCCTAAGTACACTTTCATTGGAAAGGTGTGCCAAGCGTCCAAAAGCACTGGTTTTCTGAAATCACGGCAAACATTTTTTCACCCAATCTGGATGATTCTCTGTGGTAGTGATCAGTTCACTAAGCCCACTTGGCTGCCCAATATTCACTCTTCTAGGTTGAAGCGTTCGTTTCCAATAAGAGTTTGAATTTTTAGGTTTCACTCTGTTTTCTCCTATATAGATAGATGTGTTGGGAACTCTAAATGAAACACGGTTTGTGCTAGCTCTTTGAAAATTGACAAAATAAAGTAGTTTTAGGTTCTGTCTCAAAGGTTGTTTCCTCTTGAAGCAGCCCTAAGCAGAGCCTGCCTAAAGACATTTTCATTGGAAAGGTGTGCCAAGCGTCCAAACGTACTGGTTTTCTGAAATCTCGGCAAACCTTTTTTCACCCAATCTTGATGAGACATTGTGGTAGTGATCAGTTCACTAAGTCCACTTGGCTGCCCAATTTTCACTCTTCTAGGTTGAAGCGTTCGTTTCCAATAAGAGTTTGAATTTTTAGGTTTCACTCTGTTTTTTCCTGTATAGATAGATGTGTTGGGAACTCTAAATGAAACACGGTTTGTGCTAGCTCTTTGAAAATTGACAAAATAAAGTAGTTTTAGGTTCTGTCTCTATGGTTTGTTTCCTCTTGAAGCAGCCCTAACTGGAGACTGCCTAAATACACTTTCATTGGAAACGTGTGCCAAGCGTCCAAAAGTACTGGTTTTCTGAAATCACGGCAAACATTTTTTCACCCAATCTGGATGATTCTCTGTGGTAGTGATCAGTTCACTAAGTCAACTTGGCTTCCCAATTTTCACTCTTCTAGGTTGAAGCGTTCGTTTCCAGTAAGAGTTTGAATTTTTAGGTTTCACTCTTTTTTCTCCTATATAGATAGATGTGTTGGGAACTCTAAATGAAACAGGGTTTGTGCTAGCTCTTTGAAAATTGACAAAATAAATAGTTCTAAGTTCTGTCTCTAAGGTTTGTTTCCTCTTGAAGCAGCCCTAAGCAGAGACTGCCTAAAGACATTTTCATTGGAAAGGGGTGCCAAGCGTCCAAAAGTACTGGTTTTCTGAAATCTCGGCAAACATTTTTTCACCCAATATTGATGATTCTCTGTGGTAGTGATCAGTTCACTAAGCCCACTTGGCTGCCAAATTTTCACTCTTGTAGGTTGAAGCGTGTGTTTCCAGTAAGAGTTTGAATTTTTAGGTTTCACTGTGTTTTCTCCTATATAGATAGATGGGTTGGGAACTCTAAATGAAACACGGCTTGTGCTAGCTCTTTGAAAATTGACAAAATAAAGGAGATTTAGGTTCTGTCTCTATGGTTTGTTTCCTCTTGAAGCAGCCCTAAGCAGAGCCTGCCTAAAGAATTTTCATTGGAAAGGTGTGCCAAGCGTCCAAAAGTACTGGTTTTCTGAAATCTCGGCAAACATTTTTTCACCCAATATTGATGATTGTCTGTGGTAATGATCAGTTCACTAAGTCCACTTGGCTGCCCAATTTTCACTCTTCTAGGTTGAAGCGTTCGATTCCAGTAAGAGTTTGAGTTTTTAGGTTTCACTCTGTTTTCTCCTATATAGATAGATGTCTTGGGAACTCTAAATGAAACACGGTTTGTGCTAGCTCTTTGAAAATTGACAAAATAGAGTGGTTTTAGGTTCTGTCTCCATGGTTTGTTTTTTCTTGAAGCAGCCCTAACTAGAGACTGCCTAAGTACACTTTCATTGGAAAGGTGTGCCAAGCGTCCAAAAGCACTGGTTTTCTGAAATGTCGGCAAACATTTTTTCACCCAATCTTGATGATTCTCTGTGGTAATGATCAGTTCACTAAGCCCACTTGGCTGCCCAATATTCACTCTTCTAGGTTGAAGCGTTCGTTTCCAATAAGAGTTTGAATTTTTAGGTTTCACTCTGTTTTCTCCTATATAGATAGATGTGTTGGGAACTCTAAATGAAACACGGTTTGTGCTAGCTCTTTGAAAATTGACAAAATAAAGTAGTTCTAGGTTCTGTCTCAAAGGTTGTTTCCTCTTGAAGCAGCCCTAAGCAGAGCCTGCCTAAAGACATTTTCATTGGAAAGGTGTGCCAAGCGTCCAAAAGTACTGGTTTTCTGAAATCTCGGCAAACCTTTTTTCACCCAATCTTGATGAGACATTGTGGTAGTGATCAGTTCACTAAGTCCACTTGGCTGCCCAATTTTCACTCTTCTAGGTTGAAGCGTTCGTTTCCAATAAGAGTTTGAATTTTTAGGTTTCACTCTGTTTTTTCCTATATAGATAGATGTGTTGGGAACTCTAAATGAAACACGGTTTGTGCTAGCTCTTTGAAAATTGACAAAATAAATAGTTCTAAGTTCTGTCTCTAAGGTGTGTTTCCTCTTGAAGCAGCCCTAAGCAGAGACTGCCTAAAGACATTTTCATTGGAAAGGGGTGCCAAGCGTCCAAAAGTACTGGTTTTCTGAAATCTCGGCAAACATTTTTTCACCCAATATTGATGATTCTCTGTGGTAGTGATCAGTTCACTAAGCCCACTTGGCTGCCAAATTTTCACTCTTCTAGGTTGAAGCGTGTGTTTCCAGTAAGACTTTGAATTTTTAGGTTTCACTGTGTTTTCTCCTATATAGATAGATGGGTTGGGAACTCTAAATGAAACACGGCTTGTGCTACCTCTTTGAAAATTGACAAAATAAAGTAGATTTAGGTTCTGTCTCTATGGTTTGTTTCCTCTTGAAGCAGCCCTAAGCAGAGCCTGCCTAAAGAATTTTCATTGGAAAGGTGTGCCAAGCGTCCAAAAGTACTGGTTTTCTGAAATCTCGGCAAACATTTTTTCACCCAATATTGATGATTCTCTGTGGTAATGATCAGTTCACTAAGTCCACTTGGCTGCCCAATTTTCACTCTTCTAGGTTGAAGCGTTCGATTCCAGTAAGAGTTTGAGTTTTTAGGTTTCACTCTGTTTTCTCCTATATAGATAGATGTGTTGGGAACTCTAAATGAAACACGGTTTGTGCTAGCTCTTTGAAAATTGACAAAATAGAGTGGTTTTAGGTTCTGTCTCCATGGTTTGTTTTTTCTTGAAGCAGCCCTAACTAGAGACTGCCTAAGTACACTTTCTATTGGAAAGGTGTGCCAAGCGTCCAAAAGCACTGGTTTTCTGAAATGTCGGCAAACATTTTTTCACCCAATCTTGATGATTCTCTGTGGTAATGATCAGTTCACTAAGCCCACTTGGCTGCCCAATATTCACTCTTCTAGGTTGAAGCGTTCGTTTCCAATAAGAGTTTGAATTTTTAGGTTTCACTCTGTTTTCTCCTATATAGATAGATGTGTTGGGAACTCTAAATGAAACACGGTTTGTGCTAGCTCTTTGAAAATGGACAAAATAAAGTAGTTTTAGGTTCTGTCTCAAAGGTTGTTTCCTCTTGAAGCAGCCCTAAGCAGAGCCTGCCTAAAGACATTTTCATTGGAAAGGTGTGCCAAGCGTCCAAAAGTACTGGTTTTCTGAAATCTCGGCAAACCTTTTTTCACCCAATCTTGATGAGACATTGTGGTAGTGATCAGTTCACTAAGTCCACTTGGCTGCCCAATTTTCACTCTTCTAGGTTGAAGCGTTCGTTTCCAATAAGAGTTTGAATTTTTAGGTTTCACTCTGTTTTTTCCTGTATAGATAGATGTGTTGGGAACTCTAAATGAAACACGGTTTGTGCTAGCTCTTTGAAAATTGACAAAATAAAGTAGTTTTAGGTTCTGTCTCTATGGTTTGTTTCCTCTTGAAGCAGCCCTAACTGGAGACTGCCTAAATACACTTTCATTGGAAACGTGTGCCAAGCGTCCAAAAGTACTGGTTTTCTGAAATCACAGCAAACATTTTTTCACCCAATCTGGATGATTCTCTGTGGTAGTGATCAGTTCACTAAGTCAACTTGGCTTCCCAATTTTCACTCTTCTAGGTTGAAGCGTTCGTTTCCAGTAAGAGTTTGAATTTTTAGGTTTCACTCTGTTTTCTCCTATATAGATAGATGTGTTGGGAACTCTAAATGAAACACGGTGTGTGCTAGCTCTTTGAAAATTGACAAAATAAATAGTTCTAAGTTCTGTCTCTAAGGTGTGTTTCCTCTTGAAGCAGCCCTAAGCAGAGACTGCCTAAAGACATTTTCATTGGAAAGGGGTGCCAAGCGTCCAAAAGTACTGGTTTTCTGAAATATCGGCAAACATTTTTTCACCCAATATTGATGATTCTCTGTGGTAGTGACCAGTTCACTAAGCCCACTTGGCTGCCCAATTTTCACTCTTCTAAGTTGAAGCGTTCGTTTCCAGTAAGAGTTGGAATTTTTAGGTTTCACTGTGTTTTCTCCTATATAGATAGATGTGATTGGAACTCTAAATGAAACACGGTTTGTGCTAGCTCTTTGAAAATTGACAAAATAAAGTAGTTTTAGGTTCTGTCTCTATGGTTTGTTTCCTCTTCAAGCAGCCCTAACTGGAGACTGCCTAAATACACTTTCATTGGAAACGTGTGCCAAGCGTCCAAAAGTACTGGTTTTCTGAAATCTCGGCAAATATTTTTTCACCCAAACTGGATGATTCTCTGTGGTAGTGATCAGTTCACTAAGTCCACTTGGCTGCCCAATTTTTACTCTTCTAGGTTGAAGCGTTCGTTTCCAGTAAGAGTTTGAATTTTTAGGTTTCACTCTGTTTTCTCCTATATAGATAGATGTGTTGGGAACTCTAAATGAAACACGGTTTGTGCTAGCTCTTTGAAAATTGACAAAATAAAGTAGTTTTAGGTTCTGTCTCTATGGTTTGTTTCCTCTTGAAGCAGCCCTAACTGGAGACTGCCTAAATACACTTTCATTGGAAAGGTGTGGGAAGCGTCCAAAAGTACTGGTTTTCTGAAATCTCGGCAAACATTTTTTCACCCAATATTGATGATTCTCTGTGGTAATGATCAGTTCACTAAGTCCACTTGGCTGCCCAATTTTCACTCTTCTAGGTTGAAGCGTTCGTTTCCAGTAAGAGTTTGAATTTTTAGGTTTCACTCTGTTTTCTCCTATATAGATAGATGTGTTGGAAACTCTAAATGAAACACGGTTTGTGCTAGCTCTTTGAAAATTGACAAAATAAAGTAGTTCTAAGTTCTGTCTCTAAGGTTTGTTTCCTCTTGAAGCAGCCCTAAGCAGAGCCTGCCTAAAGACATTTTCACTGGAAAGGTGTGCCAAGCGTCCAAAAGTACTGGTTTTCTGAAATCTCGGCAAACCTTTTTCACCCAATCTTGATGAGACATTGTGGTAGTGATCAGTTCACTAAGTCCACTTGGCTGCCCAATTTTCACTCTTCTAGGTTGAAGCGTTCGATTCCAGTAAGAGTTTGAGTTTTTAGGTTTCACTCTGTTTTCTCCTATATAGATAGATGTGTTGGGAACTCTAAATGAAACACGGTTTGTGCTAGCTCTTTGAAAATTGACAAAATAGAGTGGTTTTAGGTTCTGTCTCCATGGTTTGTTTTTTCTTGAAGCAGCCCTAACTAGAGACTGCCTAAGTACACTTTCATTGGAAAGGTGTGCCAAGCGTCCAAAAGCACTGGTTTTCTGAAATGTCGGCAAACATTTTTTCACCCAATCTTGATGATTCTCTGTGGTAATGATCAGTTCACTAAGCCCACTTGGCTGCCCAATATTCACTCTTCTAGGTTGAAGCGTTCGTTTCCAATAAGAGTTTGAATTTTTAGGTTTCACTCTGTTTTCTCCTATATAGATAGATGTGTTGGGAACTCTAAATGAAACACGGTTTGTGCTAGCTCTTTGAAAATTGACAAAATAAAGTAGTTCTAGGTTCTGTCTCAAAGGTTGTTTCCTCTTGAAGCAGCCCTAAGCAGAGCCTGCCTAAAGACATTTTCATTGGAAAGGTGTGCCAAGCGTCCAAAAGTACTGGTTTTCTGAAATCTCGGCAAACCTTTTTTCACCCAATCTTGATGAGACATTGTGGTAGTGATCAGTTCACTAAGTCCACTTGGCTGCCCAATTTTCACTCTTCTAGGTTGAAGCGTTCGTTTCCAATAAGAGTTTGAATTTTTAGGTTTCACTCTGTTTTTTCCTATATAGATAGATGTGTTGGAACTCTAAATGAAACACGGTTTGTGCTAGCTCTTTGAAAATTGACAAAATAAAGTAGTTTTAGGTTCTGTCTCTATGGTTTGTTTCCTCTTGAAGCAGCCCTAACTGGAGACTGCCTAAATACACTTTCATTGGAAACGTGTGCCAAGCGTCCAAAAGTACTGGGTTTCTGAAATCACGGCAAACATTTTTTCACCCAATCTGGATGATTCTCTGTGGTAGTGATCAGTTCACTAAGTCAACTTGGCTTCCCAATTTTCACTCTTCTAGGTTGAAGCGTTCGTTTCCAGTAAGAGTTTGAATTTTTAGGTTTCACTCTGTTTTCTCCTATATAGATAGATGTGTTGGGAACTCTAAATGAAACACGGTTTGTGCTAGCTCTTTGAAAATTGACAAAATAAATAGTTCTAAGTTCTGTCTCTAAGGTTTGTTTCCTCTTGAAGCAGCCCTAAGCAGAGACTGCCTAAAGACATTTTCACTGGAAAGGGGTGCCAAGCGTCCAAAAGTACTGGTTTTCTGAAATCTCGGCAAACATTTTTTCACCCAATATTGATGATTCTCTGTGGTAGTGATCAGTTCACTAAGCCCACTTGGCTGCCAAATTTTCACTCTTCTAGGTTGAAGCGTGTGTTTCCAGTAAGACTTTGAATTTTTAGGTTTCACTGTGTTTTCTCCTATATAGATAGATGGGTTGGGAACTCTAAATGAAACACGGCTTGTGCTAGCTCTTTGAAAATTGACAAAATAAAGTAGATTTAGGTTCTGTCTCTATGGTTTGTTTCCTCTTGAAGCAGCCCTAAGCAGAGCCTGCCTAAAGAATTTTCATTGGAAAGGTGTGCCAAGCATCCAAAAGTACTGGTTTTCTGAAATCTCGGCAAACATTTTTTCACCCAATCTTGATGATTCTCTGTGGTAATGATCAGTTCACTAAGTCCACTTGGCTGCCCAATTTTCACTCTTCTAGGTTGAAGCGTTCGATTCCAGTAAGAGTTTGAGTTTTTAGGTTTCACTCTGTTTTCTCCTATATAGATAGATGTGTTGGGAACTCTAAATGAAACACGGTTTGTGCTAGCTCTTTGAAAATTGACAAAATAGAGTGGTTTTAGGTTCTGTCTCCATGGTTTGTTTTTTCTTGAAGCAGCCCTAACTAGAGACTGCCTAAGTACATTTTCATTGGAAAGGTGTGCCAAGCGTCCAAAAGCACTGGTTTTCTGAAATGTCGGCAAACATTTTTTCACCCAATCTTGATGATTCTCTGTGGTAATGATCAGTTCACTAAGCCCACTTGGCTGCCCAATATTCACTCTTCTAGGTTGAAGCGTTCGTTTCCAATAAGAGTTTGAATTTTTAGGTTTCACTCTGTTTTCTCCTATATAGATAGATGTGTTGGGAACTCTAAATGAAACACGGTTTGTGCTAGCTCTTTGAAAATTGACAAAATAAAGTAGTTTTAGGTTCTGTCTCAAAGGTTGTTTCCTCTTGAAGCAGCCCTAAGCAGAGCCTGCCTAAAGACATTTTCATTGGAAAGGTGTGCCAAGCGTCCAAAAGTACTGGTTTTCTGAAATCTCTGCAAACCTTTTTTCACCCAATCTTGATGAGACATTGTGGTAGTGATCAGTTCACTAAGTCCACTTGGCTGCCCAATTTTCACTCTTCTAGGTTGAAGCGTTCGTTTCCAATAAGAGTTTGAATTTTTAGGTTTCACTCTGTTTTTTCCTATATAGATAGATGTGTTGGGAACTCTAAATGAAACACGGTTTGTGCTAGCTCTTTGAAAATTGACAAAATAAAGTAGTTTTAGGTTCTGTCTTTGTGGTTTGTTTCCTCTTGAAGCAGCCCTAACTGGAGACTGCCTAAATACACTTTCATTGGAAACGTGTGCCAAGCGTCCAAAAGTACTGGTTTTCTGAAATCACGGCAAACATTTTTTCACCCAATCTGGATGATTCTCTGTGGTAGTGATCAGTTCACTAAGTCAACTTGGCTTCCCAATTTTCACTCTTCTAGGTTGAAGCGTTCGTTTCCAGTAAGAGTTTGAATTTTTAGGTTTCACTCTGTTTTCTCCTATATAGATAGATGTGTTGGGAACTCTAAATGAAACACGGTTTGTGCTAGCTCTTTGAAAATTGACAAAATAAATGGTTCTAAGTTCTGTCTCTAAGGTGTGTTTCCTCTTGAAGCAGCCCTAAGCAGAGACTGCCTAAAGACATTTTCATTGGAAAGGGGTGCCAAGCGTCCAAAAGTACTGGTTTTCTGAAATCTCGGCAAACATTTTTTCACCCAATATTGATGATTCTCTGTGGTAGTGACCAGTTCACTAAGCCCACTTGGCTGCCCAATTTTCACTCTTCTAAGTTGAAGCGTTCATTTCCAGTAAGAGTTTGAATTTTTATGTTTCACTGTGTTTTCTCCTATATAGATAGATGTGATTGGAACTCTAAATGAAACACGGTTTGTGCTAGCTCTTTGAAAATTGACAAAATAAAGTAGTTTTAGGTTCTGTCTCTATGGTTTGTTTCCTCTTCAAGCAGCCCTAACTGGAGACTGCCTAAATACACTTTCATTGTAAACGTGTGCCAAGCGTCCAAAAGTACTGGTTTTCTGAAATCTCGGCAAATATTTTTTCACCCAAACTGGATGATTCTCTGTGGTAGTGATCAGTTCACTAAGTCCACTTGGCTGCCCAATTTTCACTCTTCTAGGTTGAAGCGTTCGTTTCCAGTAAGAGTTTGAATTTTTAGGTTTCACTCTGTTTTCTCCTATATAGATAGATGTGTTGGGAACTCTAAATGAAACACGGTTTGTGCTAGCTCTTTGAAAATTGACAAAATAAAGTAGTTTTAGGTTCTGTCTCTATGGTTTGTTTCCTCTTGAAGCAGCCCTAACTGGAGACTGCCTAAATACACTTTCATTGGAAAGGTGTGGGAAGCGTCCAAAAGTACTGGTTTTCTGAAATCTCGGCAAACATTTTTTCACCCAATATTGATGATTCTCTGTGGTAGTGATCAGTTCACTAAACCCACTTGGCTGCCAAATTTTCACTCTTCTAGGTTGAAGCGTGTGTTTCCAGTAAGAGTTTGAATTTTTAGGTTTCACTGTGTTTTCTCCTATATAGATAGATGGGTTGGGAACTCTAAATGAAACACGGCTTGTGCTAGCTCTTTGAAAATTGACAAAATAAAGTAGATTTAGGTTCTGTCTCTATGGTTTGTTTCCTCTTGAAGCAGCCCTAAGCAGAGCCTGCCTAAAGAATTTTCATTTGAAAGGTGTGCCAAGCGTCCAAAAGTACTGGTTTTCTGAAATCTCGGCCTACATTTTTTCACCCAATATTGATGATTCTCTGTGGTAGTGATCAGTTCACGAAGTCAACTTGGCTTCCCAATATTCACTCTTCTAGGTTGAAGCGTTCGTTTCCAATAAGAGTTTGAATTTTTAGGTTTCATTCTGTTTTTTCCTATATAGATAGATGTGTTGGGAACTCTAAATGAAACACGGTTTGTACTAGCTCTTTGAAAATTGACAAAATAAAGTAGTTTTAGGTTCTGTCTCTATGGTTTGTTTCCTCTTGAAGCAGCCCTAACTGGAGACTGCCTAAATACACTTTCATTGGAAACGTGTGCCAAGCGTCCAATATACTGGTTTTCTGAAATCTCGGCAAACATTTTTTCACACAATCTGGATGATTCCCTGTGGTAGTGATCAGTTCACGAAGTCAACTTGGGTTCCCAATTTTCACTCATCTAGGTTGAAGCATTCGTTTCCAGTAAGAGATTGAATTTTTAGGTTTCACTCTGTTTTGTCCTATATAGATAGATGTGTTGGGAACTCTAAATGAAAAACGGTTTGTGCTAGCTCTTTGAAAATTGACAAAATAAAGTAGATTTAGGTTCTGTCTCTATGGTTTGTTTTCTCTTGAAGCAGCCCTAACTAGAGACTGCCGAAATACACTTTGATTGGAAACGTGTGCCAAGCGTCCAAAAGTACTGGTTTTCTGAAATCTCGGCAAACATTTTTTCACCCAATCTTGATGATTCTCTGTGGTAATGATCAGATCACTAAGTCCACTTGGCTGCCCAATTTTCACTCTTCTAGGTTGAAGCGTTCGTTTCCAGTAAGAGATTGAATTTTCAGGTTTCACTCTGTTTTCTCCTATATAGATAGATGTGTTGGGAACTCTAAATGAAACACGGTTTGTGCTAGCTCTTTGAAAATTGACAAAATAAAGTAGTTCTAAGTTCTGTCTCTAAGGTTGTTTCCTCTTGAAGCAGCCCTAAGCAGAGACTGCCTAAAGACATTTTCATGGAAAGGTGTGGCCAGCGTCCAAAAGTACTGGTTTTCTGAAATCTCGGCAAACATTTTTTCACACAATCTTGATGATTCTCTGTGGTAATGATCAGTTCACTAAGTCCACTTGGCTGCCCAATTTTCACTCTTCTAGGTTGAAGCGTTCGATTCCAGTAAGAGTTTGAGTTTTTAGGTTTCACTCTGTTTTCTCCTATATAGATAGATGTGTTGGGAACTCTAAATGAAACACGGTTTGTACTAGCTCTTTGAAAATTGACAAAATAAAGAAGTTCTAAGTTCTGTCTCTAAGGTTTGTTTCCTCTTGAAGCAGCCCTAAGCAGAGCCTGCCTAAAGACATTTTCATTGGAAAGGTGTGCCAAGCGTCCAAAAGTACTGGTTTTCTGAAATCTCGGCAAACCTTTTTTCACCCAATCTTGATGAGACATTGTGGTAGTGATCTGTTCACTAAGTCCACTTGGCTGCCCAATTTTCACTCTTCTAGGTTGAAGCGTTCGATTCCAGTAAGAGTTTGAATTTTTAGGTTTCACTCTGTTTTCTCCTATATAGATAGATGTGTTGGGAACTCTAAATGAAACACGGTTTGTGCTAGCTCTTTGAAAATTGACAAAATAGAGTGGTTTTAGGTTCTGTCTCAATGGTTTGTTTTTTCTTGAAGCAGCCATAACTAGAGACTGCCTAAGTACACTTTCATTGGAAAGGTGTGCCAATCGTCCAAAAGTACTGGTTTTCTGAAATCTTGGCAAACCTTGTTTCACCCAATCTTGATGAGACATTGTGGTAGTGATCAGTTCACTAAGTCCACTTGGCTGCCCAATTTTCACTCTTCCAGGTTGAAGCGTTCGTTTCCAATAAGAGTTTGAATTTTTAGGTTTCACTCTGTTTTCTCCTATATAGATAGATGTGTTGGGAACTCTAAATGAAACACGGTTTGTACTAGCTCTTTGAAAATTGACAAAATAAAGTAGTTCTAAGTTCTGTCTCTAAGGTTTGTTTCCTCTTGAAGCAGCCCTAAGCAGAGACTGCCTAAAGACATTTTCATTGGAAAGGTGTGCCAAGCGTCCAAAATTACTGGTTTTCTGAAATCTCGGGAAACATTTTTACACCCAATCTGGATGATTCTCTGTGGTAGTGACCAGTTCCCTAAGCCCACTTGGCTGCCCAATTTTCACTCTTCTAAGTTGAAGCGTTCGTTTCCAGTAAGAGTTTGAATTTTTAGGTTTCACTGTGTTTTCTCCTATATAGATAGATGTGTTTGGAACTCTAAATGAAACACTGTTTGTGCTAGCTCTTTGAAAATTGACAAAATAAAGTAATTTTAGGTTCTGTCTCTATGGTTTGTTTCCTCTTGAAGCAGCCCTAACTGGAGACTGCCTAAATACACTTTCATTGGAAACGTGTGCCAAGCGTCCAAAAGTACTGGTTTTCTGAAATCTCGGCAAACATTTTTTCACCCAATCTTGATGATTCTCTGTGGTAATGATCAGTTCTCTAAGTCCACTTGGCTGCCCAATTTTCACTCTTCTAGGTTGAAGCGTTCGTTTCCAGTAAGAGATTGAATTTTTAGGTTTCACTCTGTTTTCTCCTATATAGATAGATGTGTTGGGAACTCTAAATGAAACACGGCTTGTGCTAGCTCTTTGAAAATTGACAAAATAAAGTAGATTTAGGTTCTGTCTCTATGTTTTGTTTCCTCTTGAAGCAGCCCTAAGCAGAGCCTGCCTAAAGACATTTTCATTGGAAAGGTGTGCCAAGCGTCCAAAAGTACTGGTTTTCTGAAATCTCGGCAAACATTTTTTCACCCAATATTGATGATTCTCTGTGGTAGTGATCAGTTCACTAAGTCAACTTGGCTTCCCAATTTTCACTCTTCTAGGTTGAAGCGTTCGTTTCCAGTAAGAGTTTGAATTTTTAGGTTTCACTCTGTTTTCTCCTATATAGATAGATGTGTTGGAAACTCTAAATGAAACACGGTTTGTGCTAGCTCTTTGAAAATTGACAAAATAAAGTAGTTCTAAGTTCTGTCTCTAATGTTTGTTTCCTCTTGAAGCAGCCCTAAGCAGAGCATGCCTAAAGACATTTTCATTGGAAAGGTGTGCCAAGCGTCCAAAAGTACTGGTTTTCTGAAATCTCGGCAAACCTTTTTTCACCCAATCTTGATGAGACATTGTGGTAGTGATCAGTTCACTAAGTCCACTTGGCTGCCCAATTTTCACTCTTCTAGGTTGAAGCGTTCGATTCCAGTAAGAGTTTGAATTTTTAGGTTTCACTCTGTTTTCTCCTATATAGATAGATGTGTTGGGAACTCTAAATGAAACACGGTTTGTGCTAGCTCTTTGAAAATTGACAAAATAGAGTGGTTTTAGGTTCTGTCTCCATGGTTTCTTTTTTCTTGAAGCAGCCCTAACTAGAGTCTGCCTAAGTACACTTTCATTGGAAAGGTGTGCCAAGCGTCCTAAAGCACTGGTTTTCTGCAATCTCGGCAAACATTTTTTCACCCAATCTTGATGATTCTCTGTGGTAAGGATCAGTTCACTAAGCCCACTTGGCTGCCCAATATTCACTCTTCTAGGTTGAAGCGTTCGTTTCCAATAAGAGTTTGAATTTTTAGGTTTCACTCTGTTTTTTCCTATATAGATAGATGTGTTGGGAACTCTAAATGAAACACGGTTTGTGCTAGCTCTTTGAAAATAGACAAAATAAAGTAATTTTAGGTTCTGTCTCTATGGTTTGTTTCCTCTTGAAGCAGCCCTAACTGGAGACTGCCTAAATACACTTTCATTGGAAACGTGTGCAAAGCGTCCAAAAGTACTGGTTTTCTGAAATCTCGGCAAACATTTTTTCACCCAATCTGGATGATTCTCTGTGGTAATGATCAGTTCACTAAGTTCACTTGGCTGCCCAATTTTCACTCTTCTAGGTTGAAGCGTTCATTTCCAGTAAGAGTTTGAATTTTTAGGTTTCACTCTGTTTTCTCCTATATAGATAGATGTGTTGGAAACTCTAAATGAAACACGGTTTGTGCTAGCTCTTTGAAAATTGACAAAATAAAGTAGTTCTAAGTTCTGTCTCTAAGGTTTGTTTCCTCTTGAAGCAGCCCTAATCAGAGCCTGCCTAAAGACATTTTCATTGGAAAGGTGTGCCAAGCGTCCAAAAGTACTGGTTTTCTGAAATCTCGGCAAACCTTTTTTCACCCAATCTTGATGAGACATTGTGGTAGTGATCAGTTCACTAAGTCCACTTGGCTGCCCAATTTTCACTCTTCTAGGTTGAAGCGTTCGATTCCAGTAAGAGTTTGAATTTTTAGGTTTCACTCTGTTTTCTCCTATATAGATAGATGTGTTGGGAACTCTAAATGAAACACGGTTTGTGCTAGCTCTTTGAAAATTGACAAAATAGAGTGGTTTTAGGTTCTGTCTCCATGGTTTGTTTTTTCTTGAAGCAGCCATAACTAGAGACTGCCTAAGTACACTTTCATTGGAAAGGTGTGCCAATCGTCCAAAAGTACTGGTTTTCTGAAATCTCGGCAAACATTGTTTCACCCAATCTTGATGAGACATTGTGGTAGTGATCAGTTCACTAAGTCCACTTGGCTGCCCAATTTTCACTCTTCTAGGTTGAAGGGTTCGTTTCCAATAAGAGTTTGAATTTTTAGGTTTCACTCTGTTTTCTCCTATATAGATAGATGTGTTGGGAACTCTAAATGAAACACGGTTTGTACTAGCTCTTTGAAAATTGCCAAAATAAAGTAGTTCTAAGTTCTGTCTCTAAGTTTTGTTTCCTCTTGAAGCAGCCCTAAGCAGAGACTGCCTAAAGACATTTTCATTGGAAAGGTGTGCCAAGCGTCCAAAAGTACTGGTTTTCTGAAATCTCGGGAAACATTTTTACACCCAATCTGGATGATTCTCTGTGGTAGTGACCAGTTCCCTAAGCCCACTTGGCTGCCCAATTTTCACTCTTCTAAGTTGAAGCGTTCGTTTCCAGTAAGAGTTTGAATTTTTAGGTTTCACTGTGTTTTCTCCTATATAGATAGATGTGTTTGGAACTCTAAATGAAACACTGTTTGTGCTAGCTCTTTGAAAATTGACAAAATAAAGTAATTTTAGGTTCTGTTTCTATGGTTTGTTTCCTCTTGAAGCAGCCCTAACTGGAGACTGCCTAAATACACTTTCATTGGAAACGTGTGCCAAGCGTCCAAAAGTACTGGTTTTCTGAAATCTCGGCAAACCTTTTTTCACCCAATCTTGATGATTCTCTGTGGTAATGATCAGTTCACTAAGTCCACTTGGCTGCCCAATTTTCACTCTTCTAGGTTGAAGCGTTCGTTTCCAGTAAGAGATTGAATTTTTATGTTTCACTCTGTTTTCTCCTATATAGATAGATGTGTTGGGAACTCTAAATGAAACACGGTTTGTGCTAGCTCTTTGAAAATTGACAAAATAAAGTAGTTCTAAGTTCTGTCTCTAAGGTTGTTTCCTCTTGAAGCAGCCCTAAGCAGAGACTGCCTAAAGACATTTTCATTGGAAAGGTGTGGCCAGCGTCCAAAAGTACTGGTTTTCTGAAATTTCGGCAAACATTTTTTCACCCAATCTTGATGATTCTCTGTGGTAGTGATCAGTTCACTAAGCCCACTTGGCTGCCAAATTTTCACTCTTCTAGGTTGCAGCGTGTGTTTCCAGTAAGAGTTTGAATTTTTAGGTTTCACTGTGTTTTCTCCTATATAGATAGATGTGTTTGGAACTCTAAATGAAACACGGCTTGTGCTAGCTCTTTGAAAATTGACAAAATAAAGTAGATGTAGGTTCTGTCTCTATGCTTTGTTTCCTCTTGAAGCAGCCCTAAGCAGAGCCTGCCTAAAGACATTTTCATTGGAAAGGTGTGCCATCGTCCAAAAGTACTGGTTTTCTGAAATCTCGGCAAACATTTTTTCACCCAATCTTGATGATTCTCTGTGGTAAGGATCAGTTCACTAAGCCCACTTGGCTGCCCAATATTCACTCTTCTAGGTTGAAGCGTTCGTTTCCAATAAGAGTTTGAATTTTTAGGTTTCACTCTGTTTTTTCCTATATAGATAGATGTGTTGGGAACTCTAAATGAAACACGGTTTGTGCTAGCTCTTTGAAAATAGACAAAATAAAGTAATTTTAGGTTCTGTCTCTATGGTTTGTTTCCTCTTGAAGCAGCCCTAACTGGAGACTGCCTAAATACACTTTCATTGGAAACGTGTGCAAAGCGTCCAAAAGTACTGGTTTTCTGAAATCTCGGCAAACATTTTTTCACCCAATCTGGATGATTCTCTGTGGTAATGATCAGTTCACTAAGTTCACTTGGCTGCCCAATTTTCACTCTTCTAGGTTGAAGCGTTCATTTCCAGTAAGAGTTTGAATTTTTAGGTTTCACTCTGTTTTCTCCTATATAGATAGATGTGTTGGAAACTCTAAATGAAACACGGTTTGTGCTAGCTCTTTGAAAATTGACAAAATAAAGTAGTTCTAAGTTCTGTCTCTAAGGTTTGTTTCCTCTTGAAGCAGCCCTAATCAGAGCCTGCCTAAAGACATTTTCATTGGAAAGGTGTGCCAAGCGTCCAAAAGTACTGGTTTTCTGAAATCTCGGCAAACCTTTTTTCACCCAATCTTGATGAGACATTGTGGTAGTGATCAGTTCACTAAGTCCACTTGGCTGCCCAATTTTCACTCTTCTAGGTTGAAGCGTTCGATTCCAGTAAGAGTTTGAATTTTTAGGTTTCACTCTGTTTTCTCCTATATAGATAGATGTGTTGGGAACTCTAAATGAAACACGGTTTGTGCTAGCTCTTTGAAAATTGACAAAATAGAGTGGTTTTAGGTTCTGTCTCCATGGTTTGTTTTTTCTTGAAGCAGCCATAACTAGAGACTGCCTAAGTACACTTTCATTGGAAAGGTGTGCCAATCGTCCAAAAGTACTGGTTTTCTGAAATCTCGGCAAACATTGTTTCACCCAATCTTGATGAGACATTGTGGTAGTGATCAGTTCACTAAGTCCACTTGGCTGCCCAATTTTCACTCTTCTAGGTTGAAGGGTTCGTTTCCAATAAGAGTTTGAATTTTTAGGTTTCACTCTGTTTTCTCCTATATAGATAGATGTGTTGGGAACTCTAAATGAAACACGGTTTGTACTAGCTCTTTGAAAATTGCCAAAATAAAGTAGTTCTAAGTTCTGTCTCTAAGTTTTGTTTCCTCTTGAAGCAGCCCTAAGCAGAGACTGCCTAAAGACATTTTCATTGGAAAGGTGTGCCAAGCGTCCAAAAGTACTGGTTTTCTGAAATCTCGGGAAACATTTTTACACCCAATCTGGATGATTCTCTGTGGTAGTGACCAGTTCCCTAAGCCCACTTGGCTGCCCAATTTTCACTCTTCTAAGTTGAAGCGTTCGTTTCCAGTAAGAGTTTGAATTTTTAGGTTTCACTGTGTTTTCTCCTATATAGATAGATGTGTTTGGAACTCTAAATGAAACACTGTTTGTGCTAGCTCTTTGAAAATTGACAAAATAAAGTAATTTTAGGTTCTGTTTCTATGGTTTGTTTCCTCTTGAAGCAGCCCTAACTGGAGACTGCCTAAATACACTTTCATTGGAAACGTGTGCCAAGCGTCCAAAAGTACTGGTTTTCTGAAATCTCGGCAAACCTTTTTTCACCCAATCTTGATGATTCTCTGTGGTAATGATCAGTTCACTAAGTCCACTTGGCTGCCCAATTTTCACTCTTCTAGGTTGAAGCGTTCGTTTCCAGTAAGAGATTGAATTTTTATGTTTCACTCTGTTTTCTCCTATATAGATAGATGTGTTGGGAACTCTAAATGAAACACGGTTTGTGCTAGCTCTTTGAAAATTGACAAAATAAAGTAGTTCTAAGTTCTGTCTCTAAGGTTGTTTCCTCTTGAAGCAGCCCTAAGCAGAGACTGCCTAAAGACATTTTCATTGGAAAGGTGTGGCCAGCGTCCAAAAGTACTGGTTTTCTGAAATTTCGGCAAACATTTTTTCACCCAATCTTGATGATTCTCTGTGGTAGTGATCAGTTCACTAAGCCCACTTGGCTGCCAAATTTTCACTCTTCTAGGTTGCAGCGTGTGTTTCCAGTAAGAGTTTGAATTTTTAGGTTTCACTGTGTTTTCTCCTATATAGATAGATGTGTTTGGAACTCTAAATGAAACACGGCTTGTGCTAGCTCTTTGAAAATTGACAAAATAAAGTAGATGTAGGTTCTGTCTCTATGCTTTGTTTCCTCTTGAAGCAGCCCTAAGCAGAGCCTGCCTAAAGACATTTTCATTGGAAAGGTGTGCCATCGTCCAAAAGTACTGGTTTTCTGAAATCTCGGCAAACATTTTTTCACCCAATCTTGATGATTCTCTGTGGTAATGATCAGTTCACTAAGTTCACTTGGCTGCCCAATTTTCACTCTTCTAGGTTGAAGCGTTCGTTTCCAGTAAGAGTTTGAATTTTTAGGTTTCACTCTGTTTTCTCCTATATAGATAGATGTGTTAAAAACTCTAAATGAAACACGGTTTGTGCTAGCTCTTTGAAAATTGACAAAATAAAGTAGTTCTAAGTTCTGTCTCTAAGGTTTGTTTCCTCTTGAAGCAGCCCTAATCAGAGCCTGCCTAAAGACATTTTCATTGGAAAGGTGTGCCAAGCGTCCAAAAGTACTGGTTTTCTGAAATCTCGGCAAACCTTTTTTCACCCAATCTTGATGAGACATTGTGGTAGTGATCAGTTCACTAAGTCCACTTGGCGGCCCAATTTTCACTCTTCTAGGTTGAAGCGTTCGATTCCAGTAAGAGTTTGAATTTTTAGGTTTCACTCTGTTTTCTCTTATAGATAGATGTGTTGGGAACTCTAAATGAAACACGGCTTGTGCTAGCTCTTTGAAAATTAACAAAATAAAGTAGATTTAGGTTCTGTCTCTATGGTTTGTTTCCTCTTGAACCAGCCCTAAGCAGAGCCTGCCTAAAGACATTTTCATTGGAAAGGTGTGCCAAGCGTCCAAAAGTACTGGTTTTCTGAAATCTCGGCAAACCTTTTTTCACCCAATCTTGATGAGACATTGTGGTAGTGATCAGTTCACTAAGTCCACTTGGCTGCCCAATTTTCACTCTTCTAGGTTGAAGCGTTCGATTCCAGTAAGAGTTTGAATTTTTAGGTTTCACTCTGTTTTCTCCTATATAGATAGATGTGTTGGGAACTCTAAATGAAACACGGTTTGTGCTAGCTCTTTGAAAATTGACAAAATAGAGTGGTTTTAGGTTCTGTCTCCATGGTTTGTTTTTTCTTGAAGCAGCCATAACTAGAGACTGCCTAAGTACACTTTCATTGGAAAGGTGTGCCAATCGTCCAAAAGTACTGGTTTTCTGAAATCTCGGCAAACCTTGTTTCACCCAATCTTGATGAGACATTGTGGTAGTGATCAGTTCACTAAGTCCACTTGGCTGCCCAATTTTCACTCTTCTAGGTTGAAGCGTTCGTTTCCAATAAGAGTTTGAATTTTTAGGTTTCACTCTGTTTTCTCCTATATAGATAGATGTGTTGGGAACTCTAAATGAAACACGGTTTGTACTAGCTCTTTGAAAATTGACAAAATAAAGTAGTTCTAAGTTCTGTCTCTAAGGTTTGTTTCCTCTTGAAGCAGCCCTAAGCAGAGACTGCCTAAAGACATTTTCATTGGAAAGGGGTGCCAAGCGTCCAAAATTACTGGTTTTCTGAAATCTCGGGAAACATTTTTACACCCAATCTGGATGCTTCTCTGTGGTAGTGACCAGTTCCCTAAGGCCCACTTGGCTGCCCAATTTTCACTCTTCTAAGTTGAAGCGTTCGTTTCCAGTAAGAGTTTGAATTTTTAGGTTTCACTGTGTTTTCTCCTATATAGATAGATGTGTTTGGAACTCTAAATGAAACACTGTTTGTGCTAGCTCTTTGAAAATTGACAAAATAAAGTAATTTTAGGTTCTGTCTCTATGGTTTATTTCCTCTTGAAGCAGCCCTAACTGGAGACTGCCTAAATACACTTTCATTGGAAACGTGTGCCAAGCGTCCAAAAGTACTGGTTTTCTGAAATCTCGGCAAACATTTTTTCACACAATCTGGATGATTCTCTGTGGTAGTGATCAGTTCACGAAGTCAACTTGGCTTCCCAATTTTCTCTCTTCTAGGTTGAAGCGTTCGTTTCCATAAGAGTTTGAATTTTTAGGTTTCACTCTGTTTTTTCCTATATAGATTGATGTGTTGGGAACTCTAAATGAAACACGTTTGTGCTAGTCTTTGAAAATTGACAAAATAAAGTAGTTTTAGGTTCTGTCTCTATGGGTTTGTTTCCTCTTGAAGCAGGCCTAACTGGAGACTGCCTAAATACACTTTCATTGGAACGTGTGCCAAGCGTCCAAAAGTACTGGGTTTTCTGAAATCTCGGCAAACATTTTTTCACCCAATCTTGATGATTCTCTGTGGTAATGATCAGTTCACTAAGTCCACTTGGCTGCCCAATTTCACTCTTTCTAGGTTGAAGCGTTCGTTCCAGTAAGAGATTGAATTTTTAGGTTTCACTCTGTTTTCTCCTATATAGATAGATGTGTTGGGAACTCTAAATGAAACACGGTTTGTGGCTAGCTCTTTGAAAATTGACAAAATAAAGTAGTTCTAAGTTCTGTCTCTAAGGTTGTTTCCTCTTGAAGCAGCCCTAAGCAGAGACTGCCTAAAGGACAATTTCATTGGAAAGGTGTGGCCAGCGTCCAAAAGTACTGGTTTTCTGAAATTTCGGCAAACATTTTTTCACCCAATCTTGATGATTCTCTGTGGTAGTGATCAGTTCACTAAGCCCACTTGGCTGCCAAATTTTCACTCTTCTAGGTTGAAGCGTGTGTTTCCAGTAAGAGTTTGAATTTTTAGGTTTCACTGTGTTTTCTCCTATATAGATAGATGTGTTTGGAACTCTAAATGAAACACGGCTTGTGCTAGCTCTTTGAAAATTGACAAAATAAAGTAGATTTAGGTTCTGTCTCTATGGTTTGTTTCCTCTTGAAGCAGCCCTAAGCAGAGCCTGCCTAAAGACATTTTCATTGGAAAGGTGTGCCAAGCGTCCAAAAGTACTGGTTTTCTGAAATCTCGGCAAACATTTTTTCACACAATCTGGATGATTCTCTGTGGTAATGATCAGTTCACTAAGTTCACTTGGCTGCCCAATTTTCACTCTTCTAGGTTGAAGCGTTCGTTTCCAGTAAGAGTTTGAATTTTTAGGTTTCACTCTGTTTTCTCCTATATAGATAGATGTGTTGGAAACTCTAAATGAACACGGTTTGTGCTAGCTCTTTGAAAATTGACAAAATAAAGTAGTTCTAAGTTCTGTCTCTAAGGTTTGTTTCCTCTTGAAGCAGCCCTAATCAGAGCCTGCCTAAAGACATTTTCATTGGAAAGGTGTGCCAAGCGTCCAAAAGTACTGGTTTTCTGAAATCTCGGCAAACATTTTTTCACCCAATCTTGATGAGACATTGTGGTAGTGATCAGTTCACTAAGTCCACTTGGCTGCCAATTTTCACTCTTCTAGGTTGAAGCGTTCGATTCCAGTAAGAGTTTGAATTTTTAGGTTTCACTCTGTTTTCTCTTATAGATAGATGTGTTGGGAACTCTAAATGAAACACGGCATGTGCTAGCTCTTTGAAAAATTGACAAAATAAAGTAGATTTAGGTTCTGTCTCTATGGTTTGTTTCCTCTTGAACCAGCCCTAAGCAGAGCTGCCTAAAGACATTTTCATTGGAAAGGTGTGCCAAGCGTCCAAAAGTACTGGTTTTCTGAAATCTCGGCAAACAATTTTTCACCCAATCTTGATGATTCTGTGTGGTAATGATCAGTTCACTAAGTTCACTTGGCTGCCCAATTTTCACTCTTCTAGGTTGAAGCGTTCGTTTCCAGTAAGAGTTAGAATTTTTATATTTCACTCTGTTTTCTCCTATATAGATAGATGTGTTTGGAACTCTAAATGAAACACGGTTTGTGCTAGCTCTTTGAAAATTGACAAAATAAAGTAGTTTTAGGTTCTGTCTCAAAGGTTGTTTCCTCTTGAAGCAGCCCTAAGCAGAGCCTGCCTAAAGACATTTTCATTGGAAAGGTGTGCCAAGCGTCCAAAAGTACTGGTTTTCTGAAATCTCGCAAACCTTTTTTCACCCAATGTTGATGAGACATTGTGGTAGTGATCAGTTCACTAAGTCCACTTGGCTGCCCAATTTTCACTCTTGTAGGTTGAAGCGTTCATTTCCAATAAGAGTTTGAATTTTAGGTTTCACTCTGTTTATTCCTATATAGATAGATGTGTTGGGAACTCTAAATGAAACACGGTTTGTGCTAGCTCTTAGAAAATTGACAAAATAAAGTAGTTTTAGGTTCTGTCTCTATGGTTTGTTTCCTCTTGAAGCAGCCCTAACTGGAGACTGCCTAAATACACTTTCATTGGAAACGTGTGTCAAGCGTCCAAAAGTACTGGTTTTCTGAAATCACGGCAAACATTTTTTCACCCAATCTGGATGATTCTCTGTGGTAGTGATCAGTTCACTAAGTCAACTTGGCTTCCCAATTTTCACTCTTCTAGGTTGAAGCGTTCGTTTCCAGTAAGAGTTTGAATTTTTAGGTTTCACTCTGTTTTCTCCTATATAGATAGATGTGTTGGGAACTCTAAATGAAAACACGGTTTGTGCTAGCTCTTTGAAAATTGACAAAATAAAGTAGTTCTAAGTTCTGTCTCAAGGGTTGTTTCCTCTTGAAGCAGCCCTAAGCAGAGCCTGCCTAAAGACATTTTCATTGGAAAGGTGTGCCAAGCGTCCAAAAGTACTGGTTTTCTGAAATCTCGGCAAACCTTTTTTCACCCAATCTTGATGAGACATTGTGGTAGTGATCAGTTCACTAAGTCCACTTGGCTGCCCAATTTTCACTCTTCTAGGTTGAAGCGTTCGTTTCCAGTAAGAGTTTGAATTTTTAGGTTTCACTCTGTTTTCTCCTATATAGATAGATGTGTTGGGAACTCTAAATGAAACACGGTTTGTGCTAGCTCTTTGAAAAATTGACAAAATAAAGTAGTTTTAGTCTGTCTCTATGGTTTGTTTCCTCTTGAAGCAGCCCTAACTGGAGACTGCCTAAATACACTTTCATTGGAAACGTGTGCCAAGCGTCCAAAAGTACTGGTTTTCTGAAATCTCGGCAAACATTTTTTCACACAATCTGGATGATTCTCTGTGGTAGTGATCAGTTCACGAAGTCAACTTGGCTTCCCAATTTTCACTCTTCTAGGTTGAAGCGTTCGTTTCCAATAAGAGTTTGAATTTTTAGGTTTCACTCTGTTTTCTCCTATATAGATAGATGTGTTGGGAACTCTAAATGAAACACGGTTTGTGCTAGCTCTTTGAAAATTGACAAAATAAAGTAGTTCTAAGTTCTGTCTCAAAGGTTGTTTCCTCGTGAAGCAGCCCTAAGCAGAGCCTGCCTAAAGACATTTTCATTGGAAAGGTGTGCCAAGCGTCCAAAAGTACTGGTTTTCTGAAATCTCGGCAAACCTTTTTTCACCCAATATTGATGAGACATTGTGGTAGTGATCAGTTCACTAAGTCCACTTGGCTGCCCAATTTCACTCTTCTAGGTTGAAGCGTTCGTTTCCAGTAAGAGTTTGAATTTGTAGGTTTCACTATGTTTTCTCCTATATAGATATATGTGTTTGGAACTCTAAATGAAACACGGTTTGTGCTAGCTCTTTGAAAATTGACAAAATAGAGTGGTTTTAGGTTCTGTCTCCATGGTTTGTTTTTTCTTGAAGCAGCCCTAACTAGAGGCTGCCTAAGTACACTTTCATTGGAAAGGTGTGCCAAGCGTCCAAAAGCACTGGTTTTCTGAAATGTCGGCAAACATTTTTTCACCCAATCTTGATGATTCTCTGTGGTAATGATCAGTTCACTAAGCCCACTTGGCTGCCCAATATTCACTCTTCTAGGTTGAAGCGTTCGTTTCCAATAAGAGTTTGAATTTTTAGGTTTCACTCTGTTTTCTCCTATATAGATAGATGTGTTGGGAACTCTAAATGAAACACGGTTTGTGCTAGCTCTTTGAAAATTGACAAAATAAAGTAGTTTTAGGTTCTGTCTCAAAGGTTGTTTCCTCTTGAAGCAGCCCTAAGCAGAGCCTGCCTAAAGACATTTTCATTGGAAAGGTGTGCCAAGCGTCCAACAGTACTGGTTTTCTGAAATCTCGCAAACCTTTTTTCACCCAATCTTGATGAGACATTGTGGTAGTGATCAGTTCACTAAGTCCACTTGGCTGCCCAATTTTCACTCTTCTAGGTTGAAGCGTTCGTTTCCAATAAGAGTTTGAATTTTTAGGTTTCACTCTGTTTTTTTCCAATATAGATAGATGTGTTGGGAACTCTAAATGAAACACGGTTTGTGCTAGCTCTTTGAAAATTGACAAAATAAAGTAGTTTTAGGTTCTGTCTCTATGGTTTGTTTCCTCTTAAAGCAGCCCTAACTGGAGACTGCCTAAATACA